>NC_033799.1:19581627-19645006 GCF_001876935.1 Asparagus officinalis | reverse complement strand
ATGTAACGTTGTGCTAAGAGAATTGCTTTTCTTAGACTTAATGTTATGCCTTTAAATACATAGACTTCACCATTTCTTATAGGGAAAAGGTACCCCGCACCGCGTATTAGGCGTTGACTCATCCCTACTTAGGCTTCGGGATAAAATTCCCCAGACTGGATTCTGGTGTCTTTTTCAATCGGTGAAAGACTAAACCGGCAATGCGTGTTAGGCGTAGGCTTATCTCTATTTAGGAGTTGAGATAAAATTCCCCATACGTGTAAGGCATGGATTTTGGTGTTATTAATAACAACCTGCCATAATATTGAATATGCGGATGGGTGTTCTTTTTAATGGTTAAGAACTAACCGGCAGCGCAGGTTAAGCGCAGACTTATCCCTACTTAGGTTTCGGGATAGAATACCCCAGAATCGAACTCTAGTGTCTTTTTCAATCGGTGAAAGACTAAACCGGCAACGCGTGTTAGGAGTTGACTCATCCCTACTTAGGCTTCGGGATAAAATTCCCCAGACTGGATTCTGGTGTCTTTTTCAATCGGTGAAAGACTAAACCGGCAACGCGTATTAGGCGTAGGCTTATCTCTATTTAGGAGTTGAGATAAAATTCCCCGTGCACAAAGTGCACGGATTGGAAGTTGGGAATTTTGTCTTTTCTCAGGGTAAAGACGAACTGGAAAATGGGAGAGGAAGAATTTTATATTCTATCTCCCGGTACTGAAGAGGAAGAATTTTATATTCTATCTACAGTAGGAAAGGAAACTCAAGGTGGGATCTCCACCCCCAGAATCCGAAATGATGAAACTAAGAGTGAGATCTCCACTCCGAGAATCGGAAAGGTTCAAACGACCCTAACTTTTATAGGATTGGTCATTTGAATCAAAAGAATCCCTCATTCATTGAGGAGAAACCCCAATTTTGACCCTAACTTTTATAGGTTTGGTGGAAAAAGAACAAAAGCAGATTTTCGTTTATCGAAAAGGAATGACTCGGTCTAACCATCTGTAGGTTTGACTAAGTGAGATTGGGAACAATCCTAACTTTTATAGGTTTGATTGCTCAATTTAAAGTGGACCTCTCGTTCATGGAAGGAATCGAGAGGGGACTTTGGTTGTGGTCCTAACTTTTATAGGTTTGACCTGAAAGCAAAGAAAGTGGAATACAGGTAGCAAAGAAAGTGCTAACTCGTATTATCACTCAAAGGAAGACTTTAACGCTAGGTGATTAGGACCTAACATGTTGAGTATGAGAAATGCCAATGACTAGCAGATGGAAACGTTGGTGGATCCACCGTCAATTAGTTTGATCAGCAGATGGTTTGGTGAGGAAAGATTATCCTATCAGAGGATTGGATCTCATCTCACAAAAATAACTCATAAGAGTTAGAGAATTTTGATAATAAGAAGAAACGTTCCAATGTTCTGAATTCGAGCAAGAATTTCTTATTCATCACTTCTACAATGATTGGGTTATCCCTAAGAATATTAACATTCTTTTGGGAACTTCTCGTTACACGAATTATCCACCCCCAGCTTTCTTGCAAAACTGGGTGTAACGAGGAGTACGTTATCCTCAATCGCATGTTCAGGTTATCCTTAAGAATATATAATTCTCTAGGAACTTCCCGTTACATGTCTTAAGAAGCAGTTTATACTCTTATACTTGTCGGAGTCTTGCCGTTCTCAATTGTCTTACCCTAGCGTTATAACGCCGGCTTCAATCAGGATTTGGATGCTGTTCTTTAAAGTAAAGCACGCCTTGGTGGGATGAAGGATCCTCCTGTGATATGCGCAGTACTTTGGATCCGCAGTATTGTCAGCTTCCTCCTGATTGACGATATGTGGTAGCTTGATCTTGTTGTTTTCAAGGAGGGATTCGAAGATGGCTGGAACGTCTTCGTCCTTGAAGGAATACTCTTTTTGGAGTTTCGGTTCCGAAGTCTTTTGCTGCCTTCGGGATTGCTGTTGTGACCTTGATTGTTGAGGCGCCTTTTGTTGCCGCTGTTGCGGTTGCGCTTGCACCTCGAATGTTTGATTCGCGTCCACAGCATTCGCATGTGCTTTTCCCTTAGGGACAAAGTTCTGTTGCGGGGCATTATTAGCTATTTGGCCCCTTTCCACCTTCTTCCTTTTAAGGAATCGCTCGGCTCGTTCTCCTCGCACCTTTAAATCCTTCCAGGTCTTTGGCGGTGCCATTCCCATAGCTTCAAGGATGTCCACTGAAAGGTTATTGTGATAGGTCTCGAGGATGAAATCTTCGCTGACCGGATCCCTGCAATTCATTACTTTGTTTCGGAATCTCTTCACGAAGTTTTCGACCGTCTCACCATTTTTCTGTTTCTTGTCAAATAGTGTGCCGATTAAAATCTCGGTGTCGTCGTCGAAGAAGTTCGTTAGAAACATGTCCTCCATGTCATCCCAACTGCTGATACTCCCCGGCTTGAGGCGACGATACTAATCGAAGGCCGCTCCGCGAAGAGTGCCAACGAATGACCGCACCATTAAGGGTTCATTCCCGGAGATTATTCCTAAGTGGGACTTAAAATATATTAAGTGTTGGGTAGGGGAACCCTTTCCATCAAACGGCGTAAAGTTGATTAAATTGAACTTTGCCGGATATGGAATTGATTCCCACTCCCTTGGGTATGGACATGGTATGCCGGACCTCTTCACTTCTTGAGCATTCATTAACGCGTTGATTTTGCTCTCTAAGTCCTTCATTCTCTTGTCTTCACTCGTGTCTGTCTTCGAGTGGCTTCGGGGAGAAGTAACGTGGTCCTCTTTATCATCCGAGGGACCACCTCCGTTATTGTTGTTGACAGGAGGGGTAGTTATGTTAACATTATCCTCTTCCCGTTCATTCTCCTCTTGATTGCGACGAATGGGTTCTCCTTGGTGAGTCGTCAGAGCCGCGATTTGTTGGTCATGCATCTCTCTCATCTGCTGCATGGCCATCTCCATCTCGAACTTGAAAGCTTCCTTCTGCTTAGTCAGGGCCTCTTCAAGCATCTTGTTTATTTGTTCGGCGCTGATCATAAGTGATTCATAAGGCTGTCCCGCACTAGACGCCGTGTCATCGGATGCTATGGCCGAGTAGGAGTCTGAACTAGCATCTGACACCTCCTCTTCCAAAGGAAGTCCCTTTTGCATCCGTTGGTAATTCTTTTGTGTATTGATCCTCGATCGTGATCGAGTCACACGCTGGGATACTCCGGCGAGCCGGTCTGGGTTGAAGTGTCGTGTTGATTTCCCTCTGCCGGTCATATTAGCCGACACTTCTAGGTATTCGTCCTCTTATCGAACGAACTTCTTTCCACGAAAACGCCTCGGCTTAGAAATTCTCTCGAACACCGAGACTCTCTTTGGGGTTTTAGAACAACAGCATTCTGACAACACCGCCTTGATGATGTTGGCACACGGATAATGAGATTCTTTGTCTTGAGCGCATCTCTTTTGAGACTTACTCGCACCCCCAGCTCTATAGTACAACTCATCAGTTTGATAACCGGAGCAACCCATAGAGTGTTGGCATGACTTCCCAGGTATAACACAATCATCATCAGACGAATGTGTTTCCCTCTGGGGATATGACGCTTTATTAGCGTTTTCAAAAGTCGCTTGTTCAAATCTACGCTTTTGCTAGCGTGAAAACTTAACGGGCTCTTGAACTTCGACTCGCAATCCAATGCGGTCGGTGACAGGGGCTTTCCCTTTGTTATCTTTCTTGGGGGGATTAGCACGACCCCTAGTCTGGTTTATTATTTGGGGACCTTTCAACGGTCCCAATCGCTCCTTGACAGGTGCTTTACCTCGGTTCTCCGGTAAGGGACCGAGACGACCTTTCAAAGGAACCCTGGATCTAGAAGAACCCACGTTCTTACCTGACTCCGCCGGAGGTGCAGGGGCAAGGGAAATGGGATCTGGATTTGATGAAGGTTGGATGGCAATCCCGTCCGCTTTTGCCTTTGGCGCCGGCTTTGCCTTTGGCACCCACACCTGCTTGTGTTTTGACGGATTCTTGACCGTCTCTTCTTTCTGCATCTCTTCCGCTTTCTGCAGAAGAACTCGGGCATGCGCAAGCAATGCACGGCGTTTCTTGATTCGCTCTTCGAGGGTTGAGCGATCCTCGTGACACGAACCCATTTGTTCGTTTCTGTCTTGGAGGAGGAGTTGGTTGTGCGCCGTTGTTGCTCTTGGCGCTGTCTGGACTTTAGATCCTCATTGTAGCGGATCCCGTCCATCGACTCTGCGGCCTTGGCCAGTTGTCGCGCCAGGCGTTGACGCCGTCTTTGACGTGCCCTCTTTGACAATGCTGGAGCGTCTTCAGTAGCCATCTTCTCGGCGGAGGAGAAGTCCGGATCTGCGGAGAGAGGTACTCTTCAAACTTCTGCTGATCGAACTCATACTCGATCTCTTCATTCACCCGGATCTTGAACGCCGGTTGCGTCATGACAGCCTCTGCAGCGAGGCTGTTGGCTCCCACTGTGGTCGCCAGCTTGTTTTCGGAAAAAGTTGCCTTCATCATTGATTTCATTAAAACTTCAAACGTTACAAATGAAATTCAAATAACGAAAATAAAAATTATAACTTTTCGAAAATAAACGCAAGATCCGTTCGTCGTCTCTTGCTTGCGTGGGTCTTTGGCCTGTGACGGGGACGTTGATATCCGTGGACTACCTGGCAATCAGATCTGGTCCGGATCAATCGGACAGAGCTTCGTCGATTCGCGAGGGGATCTAGAAGAACTGGTCCGGAAAAATCGGACAGAGCTTCGTCGATCCGCGAGGGGATCTAGAAACTTGAAGCGCCTATCTCGGCTAACGCGAGATATTTGCTCTTCTTAGTATTAATCGCCAAGGGATAATACTAAGGATCGGGTACGGGTGAGGTAGATCTGATGAAGAACTTGCTCGATCAGTCTTCACTGCAGCAGGGCTTCGCCTATTTCTCTCCAAAACTCCAGATCCTCCAAAAATGAGGCCTTAGGTTGCTATTTATAGGCAATGGGGGCACCTAGGGTGCCTAGACACCCCTGGGGTGTCTCGGAAAATCCGAGACACCCCTGGGGTGTCTCGGAATTTCTGACACACCCCTGGGGTGTCTCGGAATTTTCGAGACACCCCTGGGGTGTCTTGGAATTTCCGAGACACCCCTGGGGTGTCTCGGAATTCCTGAGACACCCCTGGGGGTGTTTTGGAATTCCTGAGACGTCCGTTGAGGTGCATTCGATTGTTTTCGCCGTAAATTCTTCGTCCGAACTCGGATTTGAGTGATTCCAAGTGCGTTGGAAGCTTGACGAAGAGTTCGATCCACTCCAATTGGATTATCTGTAGAATGAACGAGACTCGAAGGGCGTTGTTCTTTTCATAACATCGCGGGGCTCTCGATTAGCCCGTGCCTTCGTTATCCCGAAATTCTGTCAGCTCATGTAGTTCGTCGATTCACTTCAATCGTTCATCGACGTCAATCGAACTCCTGTGGCTCGGATAGTGACGTTCATCGTTGCTCTTTAACACTGAGTTGTTCGTGGAGACCTATAGGCAATTTTCGATGCCTACAGCAGTGACAGGACATTCGTCGTATATACAGATGCATCGTTGGCAGGCTTAGGAGGCGTATTGATGCAGACTCAGAGGGTGGTATCTTATATCTCACGGCAGTTGAGGGTGCATGAGCAGAACTATCCCACTCATGATTTGGAGTTGGCAGCAGTGGTATTTGCACTGAAGTCTTAGAGGCACTACCTATATGGGGTGCAGTTTGAGTTATTCACAGACCATCAGAGTCTGAAGTACCTTTTTTCTCAGAAAGAGCTCAACCAAAGATAGAGGAGATGGATTGAGTTTATTAAGGACTACGAGTTCACGATCCAGTATCATCCGGGGAAGGCGAACGTCGTAGCAGATGCATTAAGCAGGAAGCGTCGACCTCGGATTTCGGCTTTGAGGTGTTCACTGCATCGGGATCTTATCACTCTTAGCCAGTTTGATTTTAGACCCGAGATTAGAGGAACCAATGCATTTTTGGGAGCTGTGACAGTGCGGCCATCTTGGAGTGACAGAGTTGTCAGAGCTCAGTTGGGAGACTCTTGGATTCAAATCCGAAAGGATGAGATTTCCAAAGAGCCTAATACTGATTGGACCATTGGAGCTGATGGAGGTCTACGGATGAAGGGTAGATTGGTTATGCCAGCCAGTGCAGAGCTGAAGAGAGAGTTATTTGATGAGGCACACCGTACTCGGTACACAGTGCATCCAGGAACCACCAAGATGTACAAGGACTTGAAGAGACACTTCTGGTGGAGCGGTATGCGTAGAGAGATTGCAGACTATGTGGCCAGATGTTTTACCTATCAGCAGGTAAAGGCAGAGCATCATAGACCGACAGGGACACTTCAGCCTTTACCCATTCCAGAGTGGAAGTGGGCAGACATTTCCATGGATTTTATTGTGGGGTTGCCGAAGTCGAAGAAGGGGAATGATCTGTTTGGGTGATAGAGGACCGGTTAACGAAGTCAGCACATTTTATTCCAGTGAGGACCACGTATACAGTCGAGGCGTATGCGAGGATCTTCATTCGGGAGATAGTTCAACTTCACGGAGTTCCAGATACGATCGTATCGGATCGAGGATCGGTTTTCACTTTACATTTTTGGAGGAGTTTCCAGGACTCATTTGGCAGCAGGCTATCTTATAGCAGTGTATTCCACCCCCAGACGGATGGTCAGACGGAGAGGGTGAATCAGGTGTTGGAGGACATGTTACGGGCATGTGTCATTGACTTCCAAGGTAGCTGGGAGGATCATATTCCATTGGTAGAATTCGCTTATAACAACAGTTACCAAGCAACGATCGGCATGGCTCCGTATGAGGCATTATACGGGAGGCCCTGTAGATCAACGATATGCTGGGCAGAGCCGGAGGATAGTTTGATGCTTGGGCCAGAGCTTGTGAGGCAGACTACTGAGAAGATAGCATTGATAAGAGCTATGCAGATAAGAGGCGAAGACCACTAGAGTTCCAGATTGAGGATTTGGTTATGCTAAAGGTATCGCCTATGAAGGGCGTGCAGCGATTCGGGAGGCGAGGGAAGCTTGCACCGAGATATATTGGACCTTTTCAGATTTTGGAGCGCATTGGAGCGGTGTCATACAGACTAGATCTTCCAGCATCTATGTCTAGTATACACAATGTGTTCCATATCTCTATGCTCAAGAAACACTTGCATGATGAGGAGCAGCAGCGAGTGTTTGATGTACCGGAGATTGAGCTTCGGGATGATTTGACTACTATTGAGATCCCAGTGTCTATACTTGCTAGAGAAGACAAGAGACTCAGGAACAAGGTGATTCCATTGGTGAAAGTTCAATGGAACCGAAGTGGAGTTGAGGAAGCTTCTTGGGAGCGCGAGGAGGACATGCGACGCGACTACCCACATTTGTTTGATCAGGTAAATAAAATTTTATGACAAGTACCTTATATTATGTTGATATCTTTGGTTATATATATATTTAACACTGGAATGAGAATATCTTCGCCCAATTCTTAAACTTTTGGAACACATGGTATATATATATGGGGGGTTCCTTGTTTGGATTTTTCACCCGATGTACTAGTTCCACTAGATTAGGGCTTGAGCGAGAATGTTATCATTTTGGACGGTTAAGTATAAATATCCATAAGCGCTCATCTAGAATTTCATATTTCGAGATGAGTATGATTTTCGAAATTTCGAGGACGAAATTCTTTTTAAGGGAGGAGAATGTAGAACCCCGTAAATTTTATAATGAGTATATTGAATTTCTAGTGAATAAATAATTCTTTATAAATATTAATCATATATATATATCATGAATGAATGTGATTATCAGTGTTTGGGAACTCAACGAGTGTGTTTATGGGAGAGATTTTGAGTGGTGCGAGCAGCAGGTTCATAAATCATCTCTTCTGGCATTTTTATTCTGAGCGGTCGACCGCAGGGGATGTTCCGGTCGACCGCATATCAGTCCCGCACTCAGGAAACTTCTTTCCTACTGTGCGGTCGACCGCACTGGGCACGGCGGTCGACCGCCCAGCAGACAGAGAGTTTTCTGGGTTTCGGGTCTTAGCGGGTTTCGCGTCGGGTCTAGGGGTTAGTATATAATCTAATGAACCCGGGAGAGAGCTCTTTTGATCTGAAATCAGAACCCTAGCCCCCTCTCTCCCCTCAAACCCTAGTTTCTCACTCTTTGGTGATTTGGAGGAGCTTTGGACGGTTTTTCAGCGGATTTTTTGTGGATTCAGCGAGAGGGAGCATCTTCTTTCAGATCTAGGGTTTCGTTTTCGTCATAGGCGAGTAACATCTCGCCCAACTTCACCCCTTTTCGTTTTTATGCATAGATTTGAGTTTTAATCCGGTTTTATTGAGCCTAAATCGTATTTTATGTAGGTAAAGTAGATCTTTATGGCATAAGATGTGAAAACCATATATTTCAGTCTTTAAAAGTTCACTAATTATTTTAGTTGATGAGATTTTAATCTGAAACGTTTTTATGAGAGTTTAAATCTATTCTTACTGTTTAAGAACTTTTAAAATCATGTTGATTAAAGTTTGGGGTTTTGGTAATGAGGTTTTGACTATTTAAACTTGTTGTTTACTGCCTTATATCACTATAGAAATGTTAATGTTAGGTGGGTATAGAAACCCCCCAATTTTTGAATGAGTTTCGAAGCTGAAAGAAACCCAGACTGGGGTTCTGTCCACTTCGCGGTCATCCACAGAGGACTCAGCGGTCAACCGTCGTGAGTTTTTGCCAGCAGAATCGTTTCTGCTCTTTGAGTGGTCGACCGGCATGACCTCAGCGGTCGACCGCCGCTCGGTTTTGAACCCAGTGATTTTCGGCTCTGCGAGCGGTCGACCGGAGTGGTCTCTGCGGTCGACCGCCGCACAGATTTTGTTGCACTGTTTATTTTTGTGAACATTTAACTCGTTCGAGTGCTTGCCTCGATTACCTAACTTTGGTTCTCAGTTTTACTAAGTATCTATGCATGATAGATGACCTGAAATGCCAAATTTAGAATCACACACCGAGTTGAGTGTGAAACTTGTATAAGTAAATCTTACCATGCATATCGGTAATACTTGCTCAGTTGCACAGTCCTCGTGTTGGACTATAATCCATTTCGGTCCTCGTGTTGGACAATTACCCTTTATCTCATGTGTTGGGAAACCTCTATTTCTAATTCATGTATTGGACATCTTTCTTAACCCTGTATGCGACATTTCACATGGGTTATGACTTAACACTTATGAAGAACAGGACATGACACATATGTAGAGTATGATGTGACACTTATGACGAATACGACATGGTAGTTATGTGAGACGTTACATAATACAGTATATATGTTCTGAGATGGGTTGTATTCATTTTGCTTATTTCTGGTTACGTATTAGACTCCGGGTTTGGTACTTAGGGATTTTCAATTTGAGATACAAGGTATATAAATGAGGGTTTCCTTGTTTGGATTATTTCGCTCGACGTACCTATGCTCGTGTTGAAACTTTCTAAGTACTAAAACCCCCTTTGTTTTAGGACAATTGATTATATATATATATATTCTGTGATAACTGTATTTTCTTACAACGAGCCCTCTCCCTTGGGGTTGGTTGTGATGTTGCTCGCTAGCGCTTTGACGCTCGTTGTCCCTCCCCCTTTCAGGTCACGATCCAGGAGCCCGGAGAGTCGCAGGTTGATGGTGATACACTTTAGTGTTCGACTATCTATTCTAGCTATGTTTTATTTTGGAGCCTATGTTATAGATGTTGTAAAGGCTGTATGCCTTATTTCCTTTACTCAGACATTTTTTTGTATTTTGAGACTAGTTGAGAACTTCAGCTTTTCTACTTCAGTCATTGACTATGTATTTCTGTTTGTTGGACGATGAGATATCTATGTGGTTGTTATCATTTCATCAGTCATTATTTGTATTGTCTTTTACTTGCTTTTGTACCTACACCTTTTATTGACTCTACTAGAGTGATAGGATTGTGATGGTGAAACATGTTAATGCACGGTGTGGTGCATGGCAGGTTTGACATTCTTGGTTTCACCTTGGACTGCAGCCTTATGTGAACCCAGGGGCGTCACAATAATAGTGTGTTGTTGTGAAGTTTTCGGTTAGCTAGAAAACCGAGTGTGAGGTGTAAACGTTATTCGGGTGAACGTAGAAAACCCGGTTGTGATAGTGGATTTCTCCCCGGGAGTGGGGAGCGGAGACGTAGGACGGAAGGTCCAAACTCCGTGATCATTTGATTGTGTTTGAGTGTGCTTTGGCGTTTATTATAATTTTGCTCATTGCTCATTTTGCCATTGTCTCATTATTTATATGATCCACTATCTAGTTCATATTGTTTATCCCTTGTGTTAGTTTTTCATATCCTTGCATATATCATATTGTATATCTCTTTGGTAGGATATATCAACTTGTGTTAATTTATATATCCTTGCATATATATATATTCATCATATAGGATATATCCCTTGTTCATATTGCTTATCCTAGCTCACATATATTATTGTATTTCATACTTGCTATGATAACTTGTTAATTAATTTTAATTGGCATATAATCGGATTAGATTAGCATAAGACCCTAATCACCCCCCTCTAGGGTCTAACACACCTTACATAAGCGACGTCCTTATCGTGACATGACAATTGGCACATCCCAGTATCACTAGGTTATGTGGACTCTAGAGGTGGCTCCCACCGCACTCACGCAATATAGCACTTAGCCCCGTATAATACTTAGCTCCACACTTCCGACTCGCAACTGCTATGATACAATTTGTCACGCCCGGGCCGTCGGGCCTATTGGTGTAGTACAACTGTGGGACCCACCAAGTGTAACACGTTTGGCTCAACCCACTGCCAAAATCAACTAGCCGTGTTACACTTGAGTCTTGGGCATACCTATTGAAGCAACTTAACTTCTCATTCATTTTCTGATGTAGGACTAAATAAGAAACAAAGACATGATTATATTATTTTTAACCTTCTGATTGAAAAGGTTCCATTCAATTTATTTCATAGCATCAAGCTAAAAACTCGTGAAGAAAGGAATATAGAACATGTCCTCCAAACATATATGAACGAAGATAGATAGTATAATCTTTATCAAACAAGTAATTATACATAGCCCCATGTCGAAAATTCCTGAGTTTCAGCATGTAATCATTATTTAATTATTTATATATCTGAGGAGGAACTACATTGCGGGGTTGAAGGGTCAGAGGTCAGCTTGGGAGTGCGCTGGGTTTTTCTAAAGCCCAGGTCCTGTCTGGTTTTGACTTTTATGCCGTGCGAGGATCAGAGGGATTGGGGAGTTCGTCGGAGTGAGGCAACGGCCAAAAAGGCGGGGATCGTGGTTTATAATGCTGTGAATAAGTGGCAACATAATCCTTAATTAGGATTGTTTAGTAAAAGGATCAATCTCTTGTACAATCTATGTAGCAGTATTGCATATTTTGGCTCGAGATTGTCAAAAGATTCAAATGAATTTCATCTTGATCTATATAGTATCCACGATATTGAATTGAGATTTGATAAACGGGTCATTCGGGTTATATGGGTCGGGTCGGGTAACTTATTTAATAAACGGGTCGGATCGCATTGACTCATTTGTTAAACGGGTCGGGTCGGGTCACACTTATACAGGTTGAGTCAACAATAACCCTACCCGACCCAACCCGACCCATTTGCCACCCCTAATTAAATGTTAACATTGGGATTATTTTTATACGTCGGCAGCATATTGAGCAAAAAAGGAGCTTTTGTCACTTTTAGATGTATCTTTCTTCGCATCAACTACTCGACGTACAGACATAATTTTTTTCAAAAGAATCATGCCAGATATCATAGTTATGGATCCCAAATAATAGATCTAAAGGAAATTGAAAAGGATAGCATAGACATAGTTCATACAATATTTTTGAGGGAAATGGTTAGTACAATTTTAGAAAAGAAATACTTATATAGAAAAGAACTTAAACATCTGTAAAATCATATATATTATTAGATGGATGTACATTGGATAGAAATTATGTTGACAGCAAGACAAGAATTCATCTTGAAATGGATCCACATTTCTATGATCTTGTAATTCACAGAATTAAGCATCTTGCATTAGTGACGAATTCAAATTCAACATATGCCCAACCCAAATAGTTAAAGCAAGAACAGAACAAACAACATACATGAAGCAAAGAACGAAGACAGCGGCACATTTCCTACCAATAAAACATCTAGGTTTATATCTAATTCTCTAGTGATAACCATTTCATGCAGATTTTACTACTAACCTGAAGCTTCCGGATTCCTTGTAGTGCACTTTTGTATGCCAAGAGAGAATACCCAGATCTAATACCCAAATTCCTCAAAACAGTGGAATCGGTCAAATCCCTCTATCAATGATTACACATGCAATAAGTATAGTATCACATTACCAAAATGAAACACTAAGACGTGTTTTTTGAACTGTGATATAGCACTGAACTTAACATTAGGTACTCCTCAAGAACCATGAATAAAGATGGAAAAGTAAATGATACACACCTGCATACGAGAGATGGGCAATTTCGAGCTGAGAGCTAGCAGATAAAATAGCATTAGACAAATACAAGTTGCCCTCACTATTTTCAAAATCAATGGGATTAACTTTATGAGGCATAGTTTAAGATCCAATCTCCCCAGCCTTGGTCATCTGGAAAGCAAAATTATCATGAAATCATTTAGTTCCAAATTGGAAGTTTAGGAGCTAAAATAGGTCCTAATATTTTAGGGGTATAGTGGTCAAGCATAAGAAAATTACCTACTTAAAATAACCTAACGAAATATACCTTCATATGTCCCGATCAAAATCAGTCAGGATGTTGTTAAACTGAACAACTGCATTAAAAATCTTTGCGATATAGTCATGCGGCTCAATCTGTATACGGAGCAAGCAACAGGCTCAGATAGAGAGTATGCATGCAAGCCAAGTGCCATTCCATTATTATCTATGCACTAACTGGTTGGTGTAGAATAGGATAATTGATAAATGTATTGTAATTCCAAGATGGATGGATAACCTGTAAGTGTATCTACTTATTATCAAGCATGCACATGATAGTATCTACTTACTATATGAATCACCTATTGTAAACTCTTGAAACATGAAATGGCAAAAAAAACCTACATTTCAGTCATCTGAGTCGATTGCAAAACTCATATTAAAGAAAATCCTAAGGCTCTATTAGTTATACACTTTTATAGTTTGTATAGTTGCCTAAATCTTCACGAGGACTGTTTACTAGTAAACTAGTTCAAGCAGAGAACAATGATAGTTGCCTAAATCTTCACGAGGACTGTTTACTAGTAAACTAGTTCAAGCAGAGAACAATGAATACAAGTAGCAGTGTCAAAAAAGTACGAGGACTGTTTACTAGTAAACTAGTTCAAGCAGAGAACAATGAATACAAGTAGCAGTGTCAAAAAAGTATAGGTAAATAAAGTACTCCCATTAATGAATGCTGTCCAAGTCATCCACAAAGAAAAAACCTTATCAAAATCGTTTATTCACTACTTAATTACGCAAAAAAAAGATCCATCAAGCTGAAATGAATCAGATAGGTAAAACCTCACAAAGAGAAAAGTAGTAGAAGTAATAAACATGCATGTGTCACGTAAGGGTTGAAACCTAACCCCAAAGAGGTCACGAACTCAGCTACAACAGTTGGCCACTCAATATCAAGATATGCAACTTTATCTGCATTGTAGTTTCCAACAGCTCCAGCATACTTGCCCAATATTTGCACTTCTGTAAAGGTCTTCCCTACTTCACTTAGTCTGAAAGCAAAATTTTCCATATCCTTTCCCAAAGTAGTGGGTAAAGCAGGCTACAAAGGGAGTTAGAAGATATCAGAACTAAACCACATAAACCTATTACAAAAGCAAATCATTTTATTCCTGTAGCATAACGATGAAAATTATCAATATGATATTTCAGCTACTTTGAGCAGTCAACTTAGTATATGTTCACTTCTAATATTGGCCATGTCACGCCCCGTCCTGACGGGCCCATTGGTGCGGTACAAGCCGTGGGATCCAACAAGTGTAACGTGTTGTTTGGCTCAATCTACTGCCAAAATTGACTAACCGATGTTACACTTAAATAATTTAATCCACTTAAATTCTCACTCATTTCCTGATGTTGGACTAAATAGGAGTGTCACAAACACCCTGTTGTATGCAGCGGAACCGAAGGCACACAAATACAAACGAGATTGGAATACTTATCAACAACCAAACAAGTAACACAAATGCAAGACAACAGATTTTATGTGGTTCGGCAAATCTGCCTACGTCCACGGGAGCGGCACAATAGTTTTTTATTAATAATAAGAAATTACAAATAAGAGAGAGTATCTCAAACTTGAGATCTCTCAAATAAATAGCAATCGATTTTAATCTAAAATCAATGCTCAAACACACTCTCTCTATTACAATAACATCCCCAATTAATATTCACCAACCCCTTCTAAATAGTAATTGAGAATAGGGACAAAAGGGAATAAAAATCCAAAATTTCCCAAACTGCAGAGAGAACGAAAGCTCAAGAAATTGCCACCGCCAATCTCTTCTTCTCTCTCTGCTCTCGTGCTCAGTAATTCGCGCACGAATAGGGTTTCCCTTTTATAGGGAAACCCTAGGGCGATCGGTCTATGCACTCCAGCTGGCTCCAACCATGCACAGGCAAGGTTCACTCCGCTACAGGCGAGATCATGGGCGAGGGCGACATCAACGGGCGAGATCCGCTATAGGTAAGTTCGATCCACACAGTAGGAGAGATCCGCTCACCTCCCAAGCTCGACCTCACCACACACTTCGCCTGCGATCTCGAACAAGCGACTTTCCTCACCATACCCAATATCTTCTTTGCTTCTCCAAGATCCTTCATCTCAAATTCGGATGACAGTTCCTTTTTCAACATTCTAATAGCTGAAGTATTCTTGGAATTAATGAGCATATCGTCAACATATAACAGTAAATAAATATACTCACCATTCTGTAGCTTGTGTATGTAAACACACAGGTCATATGGGCTTCTCGTGTATCCTCGGCCAATCATGAAGTTGTCGAATCTCTTGTACCATTGTCATGGCGATTGATTCAATCTGTAAAGAGACTTCTTCAGCTTGCATACTAATTCTTCCTTTCATGCAGCTTTGAACCCCATAGGTTGTGTCATGTAGATCTTCTCTTCTAAATCTCCATGTAGAAAGGCTATCTTAACATCCATCTGGACCAAACTAAATCTAGCTATACCACCAACGCTAATAGTATTCTTATCGACGAATGCTTTACAACAGGTGAGAATACCTCATTGTAATATATACCCTCAAGCTGGGCATACTCTTTGGCAACCAATCTGGCTTTATACCGAATGTCCCCAATAGAAGATCCTTCTTTCTTCGCATATATCCACTTGCATCCAATAGCCTTCTTATCCTTCGGTATCTTTGCAAGTTCCCAAGTGTCATTCTTATGAAGAGACTACATCTCTTTCTCCATAACTTCCCTCCACCTAATCAAATCAGAGCTTGACTCAGCTTCCTTGAATGTAGAAGGAGCCAAATCATCAACGACTTCTGCTAATAAAGCATATGCAACCATGACATTATCATATCTAGCTGGTCGACGGATATTTCTTCTTGGTCTATTAGCTGCAATGGACTCCTGATATGACCTTGTTCCTGAGTCCCAACATCCATTGTATCCTCCACTTGCCCGTCTGTCATATCATCTCCTCCCAGTGTCACCTCTGTAGGAGTCTCAACAGATACAGTGCTATCTGAAGTCTGTGCGATCATATCTTCTTCCACCTGCTGCGATACCCTACTAGTCTTGTCTTCCTCCACCTGCAGAGGAATCTAAGACCTCATCATGTGAGCCTCATCAAATGTGACATCTCTGCTAATGATCATCTTCTTGTCTTGTGGATCCCATAACTTAAAGCCTTTAACTCCATCTCTAAATCCCATAAAGACTGCTTTCCTCGCCCTCGGATTCAATTTTTCATCACTGACATGGTAATAGGCAGGACACCTAAATATCCGAAGTGACTCATAGTCACTAGCTACCGAACCAGACCAACTCACCATAGGATTCTTTCCATGTATCAAAGTGCACGACAACATATTCATGAGATGGCTTGCATAAACCAATGCCTCGGCCCAAAAGGATCTTGACAATCCACTCTGTATCATCATACATCGCACCTTCTCCAGCAATGTACGGTTCAACCTTTCAGCCACCCCGTTTTGTTGTGGTGTCTCACGAACTGTGAAGTGTCGCCTAATGCCATGATCCCGGCAAAACTACAAAAACGGATCACTCTTGTACTCACCACCATTATCCGAACGGAGTACATTCACCTTTCTACTTTTCTGCAGCTCCACTTTCTTCTTCTACTCAATAAATATATCCAGGACCTCATGTTTATGCTTCATGGGGTATACCCAATTCCTCCTGGAATAATCATCAATGAAAGTGACAAAATAATTGGCCTTACCAAGAGATGTGTTCTTGAAAGGACCCCAAACATCAGTATGAACATAATCCAATATACCTTGGGTATTGTCAATTGCGGTGCTGAATTTTACTTTTGTCTTCTTCCCAAGTATGCAATGTTCACACAACTCCATCTTGCAGGTCTTTGCACCCTTTAATACCCCTGTTTCGCCAATACCTGCAGGGACTTATCACCAGTGTGTCCCAATCTCATATGCCATAAGCTGGTAGTATATTTCTTTGTAGTAATCGAAGCTGCCAGACCACCTGTTACTATCTTGCCCTTCAAGTAGTAAAGGTTGTTTTCCCTGACACCTCGCATCACCACCATGGACCCCTTTGTGACCTTCAGAGTTTCATTCTCCAAGATCACCCTATAGCTAGCTGCCTCCAAAGTTCCAAGTGAAGTGATATTTTTCATCAATTGAGGAACGAATCTCACTTCCTTCAACTCACTAGTCACCCCGTCACAATCCTGATCCCGACTGTACCAATACCACCGATAGGGCATACGTGGTCATTACCCATGAGCACGACATCCCCTCTTTCTAACTCCTCAAAGCTGGAGAACCAATCTCTCCTCGTGCAAATATGGTATGTAGCACCTGAATCCAACATCCACTCCGTAGAGTCGGCATAACAAACTGACGGTAATGCTAGGCATAAATAGCCCGAAGAATCTGAATCTGAATTATCGCCACTAGCTTTAGTAATATTCACTTCTGAAGCCTGTACAGCTTTCTCCTTATTCTTCCCGGCTCTGTCCTTCAACTTTAGGCAGTCGATCTTCCAATGTCCCTCTTCTTTACAAAAGCGACATTGATTCCTACCAACACTCTTATAGCCACCTCCTTGCTTCGACTTGGAGCGATTAAATGGACGGCGGTTTGGACTACGGCCTCTCACTACCAATGTATCTCCCGATGCCTTCTCAGAGGGTTCACTATCTCTCTTCCTCAACTCATAGTTCATCAATGCTGAGGTCACCTCCTTTTAGCGGACAGTGGTTCTACCATTGATCATCGTAAGGACAAATGTACCAAAATCATTCTCTAGCAATGAACATAGCAACAACATCGCTTTATCTT
Organism: Asparagus officinalis; assembly: GCF_001876935.1. NCBI lineage: Eukaryota > Viridiplantae > Streptophyta > Magnoliopsida > Asparagales > Asparagaceae > Asparagus > Asparagus officinalis. The sequence goes on along the minus strand of NC_033799.1, from coordinate 19,627,332 downwards.
CATCCTCTACCATGATATCCACATTGGCCATATCTGATAGTAATTTTTTGAAGTTATTGACATGTTCTCTAATGGAAACTACCCTCTTCATCTTGAATTTGTGAAACCTCTTCTTCAAATGAAGCCGATTCTCAATTCTCTTCGTAAGATACTTCTCATTGAGTGTTTCCCACAACCGTTTTGCCGACATCTCGTTCATCACATCTTAGATCAAATCCAACGTCAAACATGATCGAATAACCCCACACGCTCTACTATTTATTTTCTTCCAAATCTTATCCTCCATGTCTTCTGGTTTCTCTTGTAACTCAAGAGTCTCCTCCAAATTTTGGGCTTCTAATGCATCCATCACTTGATACCTCCACAAACTAAAATTTATCTTGCCATCAAATTTTTGAGCATCAATTTTTGTATTATTAATGCTCAACCCTTGTATCGCCTTTGGAAGAGACGATCCTGATGTACTTGTTTCACCTATGTTGATAATCCAATCTCTTCAAACGAGAATCCAAACCCTAGCTTTCTTCTCCAAATCGAACACCAAGTCAAACCCAGAGCTCTGATACCACTTGTTGTGCGCAGTGAAACCGAAGGCACACAAATACAAATGAAATTAGAATACTTATCAACAACCAAACAAGTAACACAAATGCAAGACAACAGATTTTATGTGGTTCAGCAAATCTTCCTATGTCCACGGGAGCAGCACAATAATTTTTTATTAATAACAAGAAATTACAAATAAGAGAGAGGATCTCAAACTTAAGATCTCTCAAACAAATAGCAATTGATTTTAATCTAAAATCAATGCTCAAACACTCTCTCTCTCTATTACAATAACTTCCCCAATTAATATTCACCAACCCCTTCTCAACAGTAAATGAGAATAGGGACAAAAGGGAATAAAAATCAGAAATTTTCAAAACTTCAGAGAGAATGGAAGCTCAAGAAATTGCCGCCTCCAATCTCTTCTTCTCTCTCTGCTCTCGCGCTCACTAATTCGGGCACGAATAAGGTTTCCCTTTTATAGGGAAACCCTAGGGTGGGTGGTCTATGCGCTCTAGCTACGCTCCAGCTAGCTTCGACCACGTACATGCGAAGTTCACTCTGCTGCAGGTGAGATCATGGGCAAGGGCGACATCAACAGGTGAGATCCCCTACAAGCGAGTTCAATCCACGCAGCAGGCGAGATCCGCTCGCCTCCCAAGCTTAACCTCGCCACAAACTTCACCTGCAATCTTGAACAGGAGACTTTCCTCACCTCCTCAACTTCACCATTGACCTCTACAAGCAATCTTCCTCTCCTCCTCAACTTCGCCATCGAAGGCGAGCTTCGATCTCAGGTATGATCTTCTACACACCCCACCTTAAATCAGCGACGTCCTCATCGTGACATGACAATTAGCACATCCCGGTATCACTAGGTTATGTGGCTCACACCGCACTCACGCAATAAAGCACTTAGCCCTGCATAGCACTTAGCTCCACACTTCCGACTCGTAACTGCTATGATACAATTTGTCACGCCCCGGGCCGCCGGGCCCATTGGTGCAGTACAAGTCGTGGGACCCACCAAGTGTAATACGTTAGGCTCAACCCACTGCCAAACTCATCTAGTCGTGTTACACTTGAGTCTTGGGCATACCTATTTAAGCAACTTAACTTCCCACTCATTTTCTGATGTAGGACTAAATAAGAAACAAAGACATGATTATATTATTTTTAACCTTCAGATTGAAAAGGTTCCATTCAATTTATTTCATAGCATTAAGCTAAAAACTCATGAAGAAAGGAATGTAGAACATGTCCTGCAAACATATATGAACGAAGATAGACAGTATAGTCTTTATCAAACCAGTAATTATACATGATGTATTAGCCCCATGTAGAAAATTCCTGAGTTTCAGCATGTAATCATTATTTAATTATTTCTATATAAGCCCCCCCCCAAAAAAAAAAAAACTTACTTTTGTATAAAAAAATTTCACCGAAATGACCAGCAAGAAATCTTTGAGTTATTTCAACCAAAAAAAATCCACCACCAAAACATTAGGGAAAAATTCTTAGTGGAATATTACCCTGTGCACCTTATATTAAGTTTAACTTTTTAAACCCAAGAGTACTTTGTTTTTCCTTGAGTACTCCCACTTCTCTAATCCTTCTCTAAATGTGCTCTTGTCAGTTGCATCCCTTCTCCATTTGGGATAAATTTCATTAGGAATTTAGGATTGCTAAATAAATTAGTTCATGGAAATGAAAAAGAATTTTCCTTTTTCCTTGAAGCATTCTCTGCATTTTCTTAGTCTAATAGCTTCTGATTCTTTTTTTTAAATCAATATATACAATAAACTATGTCCTTCTATGTGTAAACACAAATAAAAGGGAAATATAAGATTTTCAATTATGCTTATATAGCATTAAAGTTTTTGTAGATAACATCTAATCAACAAAAAGTTGGTATTCCGTTATAACAAGAGTTGCCTCTCATCTAGAACTAAAAATACCTGTCCATGAGTGTGAGACAACTTGGAGATATGAGCATTTTCCTTCGCTAATTTGCATATTGCATTCAACAACTCAATCATCACAGGAAATATGACAGTGTTGAACGCCTCCTTCAGTGCCAATGCATGGGCTAAATTATTTATATCCTCTGATGTACAAGCAAAATGGAAAAACTCCAGTACCTAAAAAAGAATTTTGTAGAATCAGATGCCAAATATTAAGCATCAAATGAAATCTTTGAAGCCACAGTTAGTCGTAGTTATAAAAAGAGGAAGCATAGAGTACTCACAACAAGGAACATCAAAAACTCACCTCAGTAATTTCAGCATTGGATTGACATTTCTGTTTCAAGAAGTATTCCACTGCCTTAACATCGTGGTTAGTTACTTTTTCAATCTTTTTCACTTCTAGAGCATCAGCTTTACTGAAGCCACTAACTATACTTTCTAAATAAGACCTGGCATTCTCGCTAAAGCTTTGAACCTCCTTGATTTCAGGTATTTTCGATAATTTTAGTAACCATTTTACTTAAAAAAGAATCATTTCAAATTAGCATTATGCACTAAGTAGCCAACATGAAAATAACTACAGTGGACAGCTTTGTCAGATCATGATGGGTAATGGAGAAAGAGGTAAACCTTTTTTACTTGTAAGTTACCTCTTTCTCCATTACCCAAGACATGACTACACTATGACAAGTTTTAATGAAGACTGCTACCTATATCAAAGCAGAGGCTGGACGTTTTGTCAGATTATAAAAGAAAGCACACTAATAATGTAACAACCGTAATTTTCGATACATATTTAAATGAATTTCTAGTATTGAAAAATATTAAAATTTATTTTATTAATATTTTTCCCAAATTTCTAAAATTTTCTACGATTAAGATATATATATGTATATAGTCTTGTGTTTGCTAAATATTAAATATTAGATACGGTGAATATTTTAAAAACTATTATTGGTTATTGATATTATCTATCTTGTCATTATTAATGTAATTGTGAGCATAGAACATTAGCATATAAATATATAAATAATTGGTTGTTAACTTATTATTCAGTTGTTTATTACTGTTAATATAATTTCTTATTTAGTGTAAAATAATATATTCCATATTTTCTCTCTCCATATATTTTGTCAATCTTCCACGTATCTAAATCCTATCACAATTATTCACAAAATATTCCATATCTCTCAAATCTCAAATTTTCCCATAATCAAATCTTTTCTCTCTCCAAAGCTCTTTTTTAAAATCACAGCGAAATCTTTTATCTCCCGTACTCCCACTATAAAGATATACATATAATACCTAACCCTAACCTAACCTAACCTATATATATAGGTTCTCTTCTCTTTTCTTCACGTGAACAACCTAGCAGTCACCCTCATCCTTCTCTCTTTTTCCTTCGTTCCCAAAGAGCGCCGCCAACCCATCTCCTCCCTTTCTCTCCCTCGTTTGCTCCTACCGCCCCCTCTCTCCTCGTCGTCCCCACCTCCGACGAACGCTGCCGTCCTCCGTCTAGCTCCGCACCGCCGACCGGCTTTTGCGCCACAACCGTTCGCCCAGTCCTCCTCCGAAACCCAACCCCCTAGCGCCTCCAGTCACCACGCCTTGCCCTCCGCCACCGTCTGAACCTCGCCGTGCTCGTCTCTTCCGCTACTCCGACCGCTTCGTCGACCTGCACCTTCATACCCGAACCCCAGATCCGACAGTCTCACCACCCCGCGCCACCTCGAGCTCAGCCCAGGCCGCCTCCAGATCTGTTCGCCTCAGTCCCTTCATCACCAACGTCGTGCTCCTCCGCCTCCCTAGCCCTAACCTCGACGCCGATGACCTTCACTGATCCACACGCCCTCAACACCACCGAACTTCGCCCGGACGACCTCACCCAACACCTCCAAGACCGCCANATCTAGCAGCTCTGCACCGCCGACGTCGATCCGTTCGACGCGCCGAGGCAAGATCTCGCATCTCCCTTTTATCGTTTGGAAATTTACATTCTATATGTGTAGATTAGTTGTATTATAATCAATTGCGTGGGTTGTTGGTGAATACTATTGATTTAATTATAGATGTGAGATAAGTAGTATTTTCGGAATAGTTATCATAAATTAAAAGAATTTTTGGTAACATGATTATTTTAATGTATTTTTTTAAAAGAATTTACTTCGAGGAAAAAGAATTATTTTATAGTATTATTTTGAAATGGTACATTAGGTGTTAAAATTAGAAATTATGTAATATTATAGAAAGAGAAATTAATTAAAGGTAATTTATAAAATAGGAAAATATTACTTTTCATGTAGAAAGAAATTAATATATATTACTTAAATTTTAGTTATAATGAGAAATAATTTTAAAGGATAATTTTGGAAGAAGAATATTTGTTATTTATGATAGTATGACGGATCGTTGTGGAGCGCGGCATTTCATGTGCAACACGACATCGGTTTACAGTTTTCCTTTTTCAGCATTATTATATTAGAGGATACTTAATTATAGATACCTTGTATGAGGAGTTTGGACACTTAAGATATTAATGAAGTCTATTTATATGTGTTTTCATGCTGCAGTAGATTGTTCATGCATTTGATTCCTTTATAGTTCTTATTCATGCTTCATAAACCGGTTTAATCATTTTTAACATGCCATGTTATTATTCATTATCCTTGATGTGATGAGAACCTTAGTAGTTCATGACTTAGTGGCCTCGTACGTCATGAACAGACTTAGTGACATGTGTGAGTGTGTTGACTGGTTTAGGTGGTGAACCCGATTTTCAAAGAGGATTATTGTTGACTTAGAAAATGAGAAAAGTTGGGATGGGAAAGTCATGGTTCATGTGATCGGATAAGGCTGTTGATGTATCTTTCAGGCTCGCACCAGTGGTCGGAGTTACCACTGGGGTTGGTTTGTAGGGTCAAAGTGAAGTGGTGTATTCACTTTGGTCAGTGGGGATCTAAATTTAAAGAATTTATTTCCGTCACCCGGGTTCTGTTTAAAGTTCGGACCAGGCAGAAAACGGATTGCGTGTAGTCCTCTAGGTCGCATGTGTAGTGGGATTGGATGCACGTAGGGGGTTTGTGAACAGTCAGTTATCCGATGACAGGAGCGTTGGCTCTGTGTGAGATGTGGACCACTAAGCTTTAGGTTGGTTAGTATTCGACCCAGTCATTGTATTCACATAGCTGTATGTTACTATTAGATTACCGGTTGCATGTATCATTGACTTTCTTGTTAGTATTACTATTGTTAGTATTGGTCGTTAGACCGTTTTATTTGTTCATGTGAGATCTTTCCATGTGCCATGCACCCTGACGTACACCTGTTTTCTCTGGTGTGCGTCAGACTTACGAGACAAACAGGTTCAGTTCGATGATGCAGCCGAGCCAGTGTATGCCCAGCCGGAATGTCCTTCCGATGGAGTGGAAGATCAAACTGAAGACTAGACGTGTTTTTCCTTTCTGCCGTAGCTGATAAACATTAGAACTCTTTATAGTATTGTCCTTAGTTTGATGATGGATTTAGTTATTTTACCAGTATTTTTATTTTATCATAGACTATGTGTTTTTATTCCTAGTTGGACCATTTTTGTAATAAGGGCGTGTTTGACCCATATTTTATGTCTGGGATGATTTACTATGGATGATATGTTTATTTTTATTCTGGATTGTCTTTATACTCTTGCTATGTGTGATCGGGGACCTATGACTTCGTGATTTATGTTTTTGACACTTAGCGTATTAGATTGAGTAGAAAGAGTTTTATTATTTATTTCTACTCAACCTAATACATCGCAGGCTTGTTCACGTTCTGATTCCCGGGTATTTTGGGAAGCGGGGCGTGACAAATAACCATGACCAAAATAAACAATGTTCGATGGACTCATACAGAAACTGCTAATACTACATCATATGCAAATTTATTAGAAGAGAGGTACTATTGTCAGATATGCATATCAAATATAAATATCCCAACGGTTCACAGAATATTTTAGGCACAACTTTAAACCTTTTGAGCTAACTAAGGCTTTAAACCTTTTATCTAAATACCTGAGACATATTATGATTTGTAATACAGACGAACAAGGATATCCAATCAACAACCACAGTTTCTTCAAGCTTTACCAGAAACATTTGTTTATCATTCGCTACAAAAATGATTGTATAATCTACATTTAAATATGAAACCATTATTCTTAAAAAACATAATGCAAGACTAACACTGTGCACTATTGTTGAATAAAAAAGCACTGATTAAATATGTATTCTTACAGGAGAATTTAATGAAAGTTACCTCAACCATTACACGGTAACGGATTAACCCATATTTACTAAAGAATGGGTGCAAATCCTTGACTTTCTGCAAATATCGGCCATCTAAAGGTGATACAGCCATAATGCTAAAAGACTCAAGATCAATAACCTCCTCTTCACGATGGTGCTCCATCTAAAACATTAAAGTTCACACAGCCAAAACATATTCAACCAGTTGTCCAAATATGAGGAAAATTAAAGAAAAAGGATCACCAAAAAAATTAGATCATTTCATATCACTATAAATTGGGGACTGCTGAAGGATCATCTCAATTTATTTAAAAAAATTAAGAACCTGAAATTCAAAATACAACAGTGGAAGCCCTACATTACAAATCCCGAAGAAGAAAAAAAAAGTGAACTATAGAATATGATATTTATTATTTACTAAAAGTTTTATGCTCTATCGCAAAATATTCCCTCCCGTAAATTTATAAAAAATCCTATCCTTATTCAAAAATCCAAAAGATGCTACTTTTAAGAAACATTTCAAGATTATAGTATATGAGACTTAAGAAAACTTAGCAACGAAATAATCACAAAAAAGCAAAAAAACAAGCATGCAGTCAATAAAAGGCATGGCTTGTGTTCGTGAAAATTCCCCAACTAGGAAACCGGGAATGAAGATCTTTACCTTCGTAGTCGTAACTCCTTTTGAACTGCTCAACGAAACCTTAAGTGGTTCGAATCGCCGAGGAGGGGTAGGCTGAATCCAAAACCTTAGTTGGCCTGATTGTTTGCTGATCGAAGACGAAAGGGAGAGGAGGAAAAGGGCGGCAAGAAAGTAAACGGGGCTCGAGGGGGTGATAAGAGCTTTTCCATGGAGTTGTAGATGAGATCGAAACCCTAACCCCTAATCTTTAAGGGGGGAATTTGTTCGGGGTTTAGAGGAGTGGGAAAAAGGAGCTACCTTTTTTTTAAAGAATCGAAGAGAGCAAGGAGCGAGCGCCTTGATTCATTTTATACGCGTTTCCTGTGTAGGTTAGGTTCAGTTCATCAGATATTTTCTTTAAAAGGAAGATAAATGATGGATAATCTAATAATGCATATAGATTTTTGGCAAAACTTTGATATTTTCTTTAAAAGGAAGATAAATGATGGATAATCTAATAATGCATATAGATTTTTGGCAAAACTTTGTTGTAGGTCCCTCATGTGCTAATGGATAATCTAATAATGCATATAGATTTTTGGCAAAACTTTGTTGTAGGTCCCTCATGTGCTACCCAAGTATCTTTTCGGTCCTTTCAGATCATTTATATTTACAAGTCGTCAACCACAGTCATTAATATTATCATTGTCATCAATCTATGTTCTTTTTGCAATTTTCTATAAAATATTGTTGAGGAGATCACATGGCTGCCACGTCAGAAAAAATTTGTTGTAAGTTTCATACAAACGTGTATGTTGAACTTGTGATTTCACTAATTTTTTTGCTGAACATGGTAGGGTCAAATCATTGTCACGTTAGCAAAATCTGATGACAATGTAATGTTAAGAATCACCACTGTTAACATTCATCAAAAGTTAAAGACGCTAACAGTATTTGGGTGGTAGTGGTACATTCCGTTATAAGTGAAAGAAACTTTACTTGTAGAAATAATCAGGCTGTTTTTTGTATGTCCGCTTGCTTACTGCAATACAAATAGATCATTTTTCTTTTATTTTTTTCCTTTTTTTCTCTTTTTTTTTATTTCTCAAAACTCTTCATACTTATCATAATAATAGTTGCATGAGATCCCAAGCTATATGCACTATTTCTGAGAAAAGAATAGAATATTAAGCTGATGAAACTTAAGTTAATTTAAGTAGTAATGAGCAAAACTTGATATAACAGCTATCACGAAATTCAACAGAACAATAAACTTTTTACTGTCAACAGGTTTTGCCAAATATTTACTCTTCGAGTTCGAAGCAAACTACTCTTTTGTGGCACATTAGAGAAAGAATTAGAGTGATTTTTGTAAGTGATTTTTGTTTTTTCATATCTAGATGTTGATTTTGCATATTTTGATGTAATTAGAGAAGCAACTGTATTTTTCGGATCTGGATTCTCTTTACTTATGTAATAATTAAACACGATCTAATTCTCTCAATTCTTACCACGTATGTTAATTCTTATAGACGAGATCACGCCACATAAAATTTCCACCAGATATTTTGATAGTTGTTTTCAAGTGTACTAGTAGTTTCAAGACCAAACAGATGTTAAAGATTGAGAGAGTAGAACAGGACAACAACTAACTGCATCTAAATATGTAAAAAACAAGAAATCTATTTTGTCAACAAAAATAGAATACTAAGGCAAAATCGTCCCACCAATACCAGTATACCACACACAGGTTTGTTGATATTTACAGATTCAAATACCCAGATACTTTATTTCAAAAGAAAAGAACACAAGAATATTGTTCAAATCGCATAAACAAGAATTACTATTGCATCCTGCGGGAGGGGTAGCAACCAAAAATCAATACAAATAAAAGTGTCGAGGTAAACAAACTTCAAGTATTTCAAATGAAAACAAACTATCAAGGAGACAATTGACACAAGGGGGAAAAACCTTCATGGGGGCATAAATCCAATAATCAAATCCCCCGACTAACAATATAATAGCCGAAGCATTCTGATTCATGTATGTTGATCACAAATACAAGTACCAGGAGAATACAAAATACAATTGACACAAGGAGAATACAATGAACTTAGCAATATATGGAAGCATACCTGTGTTGCTTCTCCAAAATCCATTTCTAGTATTTGAAGCCTCCTGCTTGCAATTTTCTTCCTCCAGGCCATTAGTAAAAGAACCAAATGAAACTGATTGCACTGGTCTAAAGATCACCCAACAATGCTACAAGCTTATTCAATTTCGTTTTCCTTTTGTTAATTTACCCTTGCAAGCTTACACAATAATACAAACACAAACGGCTTGTGGTATCAACTGCCTTTGCTCATAACGAAAATGTAAAGGGGAAGTAACATGAACCACAAATAGTTCAATTAGTAAAATTTTCATCTCGTTCATTCAACGTTTGTTTCAACAGCTATAAAAGCCTGAACCCATTCACTAAATCCACATGATCGTCGATAGACTTAGACAACTTCTCTGCTTCTCCAATGTATGACTGGGGATTCAAATTCAAGAGAACGCACTTTGCTTCTTCTGGCAATTGCAAGACATTAGTGAACTTTTGAATGCTCTCCTTGCTGACAACTCTTCCTCTGGTGAGATCCTTCAGCTTCTCATATGCCTCTGGGACGTTGTATCTGTGCATAACCTAATGCAAGAAAACAATAGAGAGTCCATCAGCAACAAGGGTCTCTTTTATTCTTTAATATTATTGGTTATTTTGATGTTGATTGAGAAAATGATACTCTTGATAGTGTATTGTTGGCAGATATTGTACTTTTATTGGAGGAATATGGTGATCTCACAATGAAGCAGACTATCGTGCCATGATTTATTGCTAAGGTTGATTATCAAGTTATAACTCTCGCTGTTTGAGGGACTATGTTGATTAAATACCTTCATCAGGGGATAGGTGTGTTTCTACCTCAGGCTATGGAAATACATCATAATAATCAGGTTTTGGCGTATATTGCCAATAGTACAGACTAAGTATCATGAGAACAGGAAGCATATAAAGGTTGATTGTCACTTCATTGTGAAATGATATTGAGCAAAATGTCACTTCACATGTTAATTTAGACAGATAGGTAGCGGTTTCCCTAAAACATTACCTTTTTTTTGGTGGGGGCGAGGAGGAAGGGGAAGGGAATTTTTTGCTTAGATTTAATTAGCTAAAAATGGAATTAGGATCCTCTCCTAATACCTAATATTTCCTATTGAGTTTTGTGAAGAATTAGGAGTGGGACCCATAAGGATGGGTGGGAAAATGAAAGGCCATGATGAAAATGAAAGGCTAGGATCTCCTTATTAGGAGATATTAGGAGATTTTCATTAGGAGAGGATCCCAGTCCCATTAAGACTTAATGTAATTATATTCTATTTGTTTTCGAGTGAAAATACCCCTCTCTTGGGCTGTAATCTTTCCCAACATATAGTCAAAATGCTGGGGGAGGTGGAATTAGATGTCTTATATAAAACCTTAAAAAACAATACAACATACAAGTAGACCTTTGATATTACATCATATAACCAACAAAAGCAGAAAAATGAAAAATTATACGAAAGCAGTCATAATAAAGTCTATGTTGAATATATTTTTTTCAACAATCACATGGGCTGCTGCAGCAGCCCATGTTTTTAATTTTTTGTCAAAAGTTATGGGCCCCATTGAAGAAAATTTAAGATGTGGCTCCCACGAGCATAGTAAAATATTATTATTTTATTAGTGCATAATGTTTTCCTAAACGTTATAAATAGACCCTAAATCCTTAAGGCAAATTCATTCTAAAAATAACAATCAATATATACAGATATATATATTGTAGAATAGCTAGTGCTCGTAGGAACAGTGCCTAGACCGAAAAGGTCTTATAGATCTAGGAGATCTTTGCCTTATAGATCGAGGAGATCTTTGTCTTATAGATCGAGGAGATCTTTGCCTGATAGATCGAGGAGATCTTTGCCATAGATCGAGGAGATCTTTGTCTTATAGATCGAGGAGATCTTTGCCTGATAGATCGAGGAGATCTTTGCCTGATACATCGAGGAGATCTTTGTTATAGATCGAGGAGATCTTTGCCTGATAGATCGAGGAGATCTTTGCCTGATACATCGAGGAGATCTTTGTTTTATAGATCGAGGAGATCTTTGCTTGATAAATCGAGGAGATCTTGACAGTACTGGGTCGTTGCACACAAAAGTACTGGACTGCTGTTCCTGTAAACAATTTGGCCTTGGGATCCTTACACCGGAGTGGGCCAAATAATACTTTAAGCATAGCATTTTACAAACGCACAGCAGTTGAGTTGGAAAATTTTAAATTACTGCACTTTAGTTTTCTATTCAGTTTTTGTTGTTATATATCTGTATTATTCCAGACTTAACCATAGACGCTAACAGTCTAAAGGGAAGTGCAGTGCACTATCAGGACTTACTGTTTGTATTGGTTCTACAAGCACCTCCCACACCTGGTCCAGGTCTTCATTGAGACGAGACACATTTACCTACACATGATGGAGAAGAAATAAAGAATCAAGAAACGAAGAAAGTTACAAAGTAGTGTAATTTCATTAGTCATGTCATTATTAAATATGTAATTTGGAATGAAACAAATTGATGGCACTGTATCAAAAATGTACAATCAAAGTATTATTACTTTAAAACAATGAGCTTTAAACTTCAAGCTAATTTGGGCAAGTTTCAGAGTAAACTTGATTAAATGTAGTGGTGGCAAATTATGACCCGACCCATCAACCCGATCCGACCCGACCCGTTTATATTGGGAATGGGTCGAGTTATATGGGTCGGGTCACCCATCAACCCGATCCGACCCGACCCGTTTATATTGGGAATGGGTCGAGTTATATGGGTCGGGTCATAAACGGGTCAACCCGAACTGACCCGTTTATTAGATGGATAAATTAGGATTGACCCGAACTGACCCGTGTAACCCAATCCGACCCGTTTAATTCTAAATGGGTTGCAAACTCCAAATCTGAAGATCATCTTCATCGTCTTCATCCTCCTCCTTCTCCTCTCTCTCCTCTTCCTTCGACCCCTAGTTTCCCGCCAGGTCTAGCATCTCCGGCACAATCGGCCGCGTCTCGGTCCTCATCGGCAGCGAGCCAACATTTCAACGGTCAAGATCGGTCGCGGTTTCGCTCGTACGAATGAGATCGGAGGAGGATAAGGGGAGGTCGGAGAAGGGGAGGAAATGGGTACCCGACGTGCTCTGTGACCTGGCGAGCTACGGGAAGCTGGAGAACCTATCGCTGTCGGGGAACTACTTCCCTCGACGGGGGAGAGCTGCTGTGATCTGGTCGAGAGTGGAGCTCTGGATCTAAGGAGGAACTATGTTGCGAGGTTGAAGGGTCAGAGGTTAGCCTGGGAGTGCGCTGGTTTTTTTCTAAAGCCCAGGTTCTGTCTAGTTTTGACTTTTATGTCGTACGAGGATCAGAGGGATTAGGGGGTTCATCGGAGTAAGGCAACGGCCAAAAAGTCGGGGACCGTGGTTTATGATGCTGTGAATTAGTGGCAACCTAATCCTTAATTAGGATTGTTTATTAAAAGGGTCAATCTCTTGTACAATCTATGTAGCAGTATTGCATATTTTAACTCGTGATTGTCGAAATAGTCAAAAGAATTTCATCTTGATCTATATAGTATCCACGATATTGAACTAAGATTTGATAAACGGGTCATTCGGGTTATATGGGTCGGGTCGAGTAACCCGTTTAATAAAAGGGTCGGATCGCATTGACTCATTTGTTAAACGGGTCGGGTCGGGTCACACTTATACGGGTTGGATCAACTATTACCCTACCCGACCCAACCCGACCCATTTGCCACCCCTAATTAAATGTTAACATTGGAATTGTCTTTATATATTGGCAGCATATTGAACAAAAAAGGAGCTTTTGCCATTTTTAGATGTATCTTTCTTCGCATTAACTACTCGGACGTACAGACAGAATTTTTTCAAAAGAATCATGCCAGATATCATAGTTATGGATCCCAAATAATAGATCTAAAGGAAATTGAAAAGGATAGCAAAGACGTAGTTCATACAATATTTTTGAGGGAAATGGTTAGTACAATTTTAGAAAAGAAATACTTATATAGAAAAAAACTTAAACATTCGTAAAATCATATATATTATTAGATGGATGTACATTGGATAGAAATTATGTTGACAGCAAGACAAGAATTCATCTTGAAATGGATCCACATTTCTATGATCTTGTAATCCACAGAATTTAGCATCCTGCATTAGTGACGAATTCAAATTCAACATATGCCCAACCCAAATAATTAAAGCAAGAACAGAACAAACAACATACATGAAGCAAAGAACGACGACAGTGGCACATTTCCTACCAATAACACATCTAGCTTTATATCTAATTCTCTAGTGATAACCATCTCATACAGATTTTACTACTAACCTGAAGCTTCCGGATTCCTTGTAGTGTACTTTTGTATGCCAAGAGAGAATACCCAGATCCAATACCCAAATTCCTCAAAACAGTGGAATCGGTCAAATCCCTCTGTCAATGATTACACATGCAATAAGTATAGTATCACTTTACCAGAATGAGACACTAAGACGTGTTTTTTGAACTATGATATAGCACTGAACTTCACACATGCATACGAGAGATGGGCAATTTTGAGCTGAGAGCTAGCAGATAAAATAGCATTAGCCAAACACAAGTTGCCTTGGTCATCTAGAAAGCAAAATTATCATGAAATCATTTAGTTCCAAATTGAAAGTTTGGGAGCTAAAATAGGTCCTAATATTTTAGGGGTATAGTGGTCAAGCATAAGAAAGTTACCTGCTTAAAATAACCTAACGAAATATAGCTCCATATGTCCCAATCAAAATCAGTCAGGATGTTATTAAACTGAAGAACTGCATTGAAAAGCTTTGTGATATAGTCATGTGGCTCAATCTGTATACGGAGCAAGCAACAGGCTCAGATAGAGAGTATACATGCAAGCCAAGTGCCATTCCATTCATAGGTCACATTGACATAACCTTTCAGACAACACAAACTTAACAAAATTATTATCTGGCGCTGTAATTCCATTATAATTTATGCACTAACTGGTTGGTGTAGAATAGGCTAATTGATAAATGTACTGTAATTCCAAGATAGATTGATAACCTGCAAGTGTATCTACATATTATCAGGCATGCACATGATAGTATCTACTTACTATATGAATAACCTTTTGTAAACTCTTGAAACGTGAAATGGCAAAAAAAGCCTACATTTCAGTCACCTGAGTCGATTGCAAAACTCATATTAAAGAAAATCCTGAGGCTCTATTAGTTATACACTTTTATAGTTTGTATAGTTGCCTAAATCTTCACGGGGACTGTTTAGTAGTAAATTAGTTCAAGCAGAGAACAATGAATACAAGCAGTAGTGTCAAAAATGTACAGGTAAATAAAGTACTCCTCCCATTAATGAAACCTGTCCAAGTCATCTGCAAAGAGAAAACCATATCAAAATGGAGTCGCTTTTTTTTAAGAAATCGGAGAGAGCGAGGAGCGAGCGCCTTGATTCATTTTATACACGTTTCCTGTGGAGGTTAGGTTCAGTTCATCAGATATTTTCTTTAAAAGGAAGGTAAATGATGGATAATCTAATAATGCATATAGATTTTTGACAAAACTTTGTTGTAGGTCCCTCATGTGCTAGCTGAAGGAAATTCGTGCTAAATACATGCAAAATACGCAGTGGAATACTATATGTATAATTATGCTAAGCATGTAGAGAGCATGAAATACATAATAGGACCATCCTAATTAAATCTAACATAATCCCTATATTAAAGAGAGCATACAAGAGTTAGAAAGTCATACTTTCGAAGCATGATTCGATGGAAGATCAAACAACCCCTAGAACTTGCTCCTTGTAGTAGAAAATCTCCTCGTAGTGGATCTCCAAGTCTTCAAGTGAGCTTGATAAAATCGGAGTCTTCTTAAGACACAAGGCAAGATATCTACCCCGGTGTACTTTAAAATCCTACTACTTCCTCTTACTTAAAGATTGCTAGAGTTTAGTAAGAGGTAGATCGCTCTTCTTTTCTTTTATGGAAAGCAATTATGAATAAACCATTTATTTCATTTTTCCATTAACCATGAAAGAAGACAGAAAGCTCATATTTATAGAGGAAGAATATGTCATGACATGAATGACTCATCCTATGAGTCACACCATGAGTCACCAAAATAATGATTCTCTTATGAGTCATGCAATGACTCATCTCATGAGTCATGCAATGAATCATGAAGAATCAAAACTATATGCTAAAACCATGTTCCCAAACCATACTACCTTAATAACTCATCTCATGACTCATTAATCAAGGTATAATGAAGTGCGTATTTCATTAATGAAAGTACCACATCAATACGGTATTTTATAATTTTCCAATCATTAATTAATAAGTCATCATATAACCAAAGAGTCAATGTGTTGACCAAAAGTCAACTGTTGACCAAAAGTCAACTGTTGACCAAAAAGTCAACCAGTTGACTAAAAGTTAACTTTATGGAAAAAATACTGGAATTCATTTCTTAAGCACATAGCATTCTGATTTTACCGATACATATAACCGTTTATGTGTATTCTGTGAAAATCATATATGCGTATCAATCATACACATTACTCTATAAATTTATATTTTATAGGATTTAAGTACGTGCTTGGTGTGACTCTAGGGCCCAACTTTAAGACTCGGCAGTGGATCATATCCACAAGTACAACAGATGTGCTAGCTACACATAAAGAATACCCGGGTATTAGTTGTGATAAATGTTTGCAAGATGCTTACTTAATTTTATCAGGACTACTCAGTGATAATGTCGTACAGTCTGGTCTCTTCATCAAACCATGTCAAACTATTGAGCCTAGGGTATGAAAAATTGTTAAACCCTAATTGCTCAATTAGTGTTTGTTGATATTAAACTCATAACCTATAAGATCAAACTGACACTCAGTTTATCTTATTTAGCTCGGCCAAGGATTTCTAGGTAACAGTTATATCAAACAATCTTATGACATCAACTGGGAGAGACGAATCATATATTGGCATCTTAATATCTACTTATGTCGTAGGATGTACCCAACAAGAACCGTTATGCACAACCCGATGAGAACTGTGGTTAGATAAAAGTCTAAGTACACCTATACTGACATGTAAGATATTACACTCATGCCTCAGGTCATGAGACTACTATGTACTATATCACTTGAGAAATTATATTTGACAGTTAAGTATAATTACCAACTAGATGTTCTCGATGAGTCGTTCAGTCAACTCATTTAGTAATGAGTTACCTGTATACTGTATCTTGATGTCTTACATCAATGATCTAAGAGATGGATCATCGTCCTTCCAAAGGAGAAATAGAGTCTACACTAGTCTTACCAAAGTGATGATGTCCTATTTTAACACTTCATCGACTAGGAACATTTTAGAATATACGTTAGCAACAAATCAGATCTCTTCATTACGATCATTTCATCGACTAGGAACATTTTAGAATATACGTTAGCAACAAATCAGATCTCTTCATTACGATCATATCCAAAATGTCTGATAGTCTAGTATCATTCTAAAGTTAGCAACAAATCAGATCTCTTCATTACGATCATATCCAAAATGTCTGATAGTCTAGTATCATTCTAAAAACTTTATCTGTATTTAAAAATATCAGATAAATCTGACCAAAATAGCATGCTATTATTTTGAACAAGAATGTTATATTCATATAGGTCCTGTTACAATATACAATTATTGCCTGCAAGGCACCTATATCTAACAAACTCCCACTTGCACTAAGGCCAATCATTGTAGTATCTAATACCCAATAGCTCAACAAGTATTTCAAAATGTATGCGAGCAATTACCTTTGTGAATGGATCTGCTATATTATCTTTTGAGTCTACTCTTTCAATCTTGATCTCTTAGAGATCCACTATCTCCCTGATCAAGTGATACTTCCTTAGAATATGTCTAGACTTATTGTGAGACCGTGGTTCCTTGAGAGCTATCGCAGCATTACAATCGCAGTATACAAGTACCGGATCTATAATGGTGGGAAATAATTTCCAGCTCTAAAAGGAACTTCCTCATCCAGACAGCTTCTTTGGCTACATCATTTGCCGTAATGTATTTGGCTCACTATGTCCTGCTTAGAACTTTTCCAGCTAACATTCCTGTTATGAGGATTAAAAACATATCCTGATATAGATTTACTATCAATACCACTCTGAAAGCTTGAGTAGGAAAAAGCCACCACTCTGGAGTTAACTTTTACCATATATCAAAAATAACACTTTAGTCATACTAAAGCATATTCTTGATCGCCTTCCAGTGCTCTTCTCCATGATTTGATTGGCATCTACATACCAAAGTGAGTGTACAAGCGATATCCAATCTAATACATAACATGACATTCATGATCGATCCTACTGCCAAGGCACAAGGAATAAGACTCATGAGTTTCCTCTCTTCATCAGTCTGGGAAGACTCTTTTTAGAGAGGGAAATTCCATGAGAAACATTTTCTTAGAATTCTCCATGCTAAACTGCTTTAGCACTATGTCGATGTATCTAGATTGGGATAATCCTAACATCCTTTTAGATCTATCTCTATAGATCTGAATACCCAGTATACAGGATGCTACACCCATATCAATCATGAAAAAACTTTTGATAGCATTATTTTAACCACTTGTAATGACGGTATGTCATTATAAATTAAGTATATCGTCTTCATACTAAATAAGAAACGATACAATGCTCTTAATTATCCTTTTATACACACATGGTTCATCTGGATTTTTGATGAAATCAAACTCTTTGATAGCATCATCAGAACAGATGTTCCATCTCTGCGATGTTTGCTTTAGTCCATAAATAGCTTTAAGCAATCTACATGCTTTTCCACTACTCCCACTGACTATGAAATCCCTCTGGTGGAGTCATATATATGCACTCTTCTGAATCACCATTTAGAAATGCAGTTTTGACGTCCATTTTCTAGATCTCGTAGTCATAGTGAGCAGCTATAGCAAGTAGGATTCGAATAGATTTTAGCATAGCTACTGGAGAAAAGGTTTCATCGTAGTCCAAACCAGGTCTTTGACAAAAACCTTTAGCTACCAGTCTAGCTTTAAAAGTCTATACTTTCCTATCTACACCCAACTTTTTCTTAAACAACCATTTGCAACCTATGGGTATCACCCCTTTAGGAGCATTGTCTAAGATCCATACTTTGTTGGTGTACATAGAGTCTATTTTGGTTTCATTGCATCATGGCAAGCAACAGAGTCCCTACTCTAAGATGCTTGCTGATAACTCAAAGGTTCGTCATCATTTATGACGTGATCTAACATGCTACCTTCAACGAGAAAATCATATTGTCTCTTAGGTGCATGAGATCGCCTTGGATATCTACGGAATGGTTGAGGTTCTTCTGTACAACTGAATTTTCTAGTTCTAGTAAACTATTAATATTAATTTGTATCTCTGAAATTTCTTCCAGTCCTATCACACTCCCACTAATTTCTTTTCAAGAAATTCCTTTTGTAAGAAGGTGGCATGCCTAGGATATCATACAAATTTTCATAATACTGAGCATGCCTTTAACCTTTTTGGGATCTTGCTTCACAAGCATAACATCCCCAAATCTTAATATATAAGATGTGGTTTTATCCTACTCCATATCTCATATGGAGTTTTAGGCACTAAATTAGTAGGAACCCTATTCAGTAAGTATGCCACTGTTTCCAACGCATATGCCCAGAAGAAAAAAAAATATATGTGTTTACTCATCATGGAATGTACCATATCTAATATGATATAATTCCTAGAGTTACCTGAGAGAGAATCATATTCTCTTTTAAAGAACCCTAAGAATTCCGAGCTTAAGTTTTCATATCCTCAATCAAATCAAAGAATTTTAACTTTCTTGCTCTAGTCGTCTCTTGCCATCGTAGACATAGGACCACATACATTACTATGTATTAGTCCTAAGAGTTCTGCAACCCTTGCTCCATTTCCCATAAACAACTCGGACGTATAGGCAGAATTTTTTTCAAAAGAATCATGCCAGATATCATAGTTATGTATCCCAAATAGTAGATCTAAAGGAAATTGAAAAGGATAGCAAAGATATAGTTCATCCAATATTTTTGAGGGAAATGGTTAGTACAATTTTAGAAAAGAAATACTTATATAGAAAAAAACTTAAACATCCGTAAAATCATATATATTATTAGATGGATGTACATCGGATAGAAATTATGTTGACAGCAAGACAAGAATTCATCTTGAAATGGATCCACATTTCTATGATCAAGTAATTCACAGAATTTAGCATCATGCATTAGTGACGAATTCAAATTCAACATATGCCCAACCCAAATAGTTAAAGCAAGAACAGAACAAACAACACACATGAAGCAAAGAACGACGACAGCGGCACATTTCCTACCAATAACACATCTAGCTTTATATCTAATTCTCTAGTGATAACCATCTCATACATATTTTACTACAAACCTGAAGCTTCCGGATTCCTTGTAGTGCACTTTTGTATGCCAAGAGAGAATACCCAGATCCAACACCCAAATTCCTCAAAACAGTGGAATAAGTCAAATCCCTCTGTCAATGATTACACATGCAATAAGTATAGTATCACTTTACCAGAATGAGACACTAAGACGTGTTTTTTGAACTGTGATATAGCACTGAACTTCACATTAGGTACTCCTCAAGAACCATGAATAAAGATGGAAAAGTAAATGATACACACCTGCATACGAGAGATGGGTAAATGATACACGTCCTAATATTTTAGGGGTATAGTGGTCAAGCATAAGAAAGTTACCTGCTTAAAATAACCTAACGAAATATAGCTCCATATGTCCTGATCAAAATCAGTCTGGATGTTATTAAACTGAACAACTACATTGAAAAGCTTTGCGATATAGTCAAGCGGTTCAATCTGTATACGGAGCAAGCAATAGGCTCTGATAGAGAGTATGCATGCAAGTCAAGTGCCATTCCTTTCATAGGCCATATTGACGTAACCTTTTAGACAACACAAACTTAACAAAATTATTAGCTGGTGATGCAATTCCATTATTATTTATGCACTAACTGGTTGGTGTAGAATAGGCTAATTGATAAAGGTACTGTAATTACAAGATAGATGGACAACCTGCAAGTGTATCTACTTATTATCAAGCATGCACATGATATTATCTACTTACTATATGAGTCACCTTTTGTAAGCTCTTGAAATGTGAAATGGCAAAAAAAAACCTACATTTCAGTCACTTGAGTCGATTGCAAAACTCATATTAAAGAAAATCCTGAGGCTCTATTAGTTATACACTTTTACAGTTTGTATTGCAAAACTCATATTAAAGAAAATCCTGAGGCTCTATTAGTTATACACTTTTACAGTTTGTATAGTTACCTAAATCTTCACGAGGACTGTTTACGGCTCTATTAGTTATACACTTTTACAGTTTGTATAGTTACCTAAATCTTCACGAGGACTGTTTACTAGTTAACTAGTTCAAGAGGAGAACAATGAATACAAGCAGCAGTGTTAAAAAAGTACAGGTAAATAAAGTACTCCTCCCATTAATGAAACCTATCCAAGTCATCCAAAAAGTAAAAACCATATCAAAATCATCTATGCACTACTTAATTATGCAAAAAATATCCATCAAGCTGAAATGAATCAGATAGGTAAAACTTTGCAAAGAGAAAAGTAGTAGAAGTAAATAAACATGCTTGTGTCACGTAAGGGTTGAAACCTAACCCCAAAGAGGTCATGAACTCAGCTGCAATAGTTGGCCAATCAATATCAGGATATGCAACTTTATGTGCATTGTAGTTTCCAACAACTCCAGCACACTTGCCCAATATTTGCACTTCTGTAAAGGTCTTCCCTACTCACTTAGTCTGAAAGCAAAATTTGCCATCTAAGTTCCCAAAGTAGTGGGTGAAGCAGGCTACAAAGGGGGTTAGAAGATATCAGAACTAAACCACATAAACCTATTACAAAAGCAAATCATTTATTCCTATAGCATAACGATAAAAATTATCAATATGATATTTTAGCTGCTTTAAGCAGTCAACTTAGTATATGTCCGCTTCTAATATTGGCCACGTCATGCCCCGGCCTGACGGGCCCATTGGTACAGTACAAGCCGTGGGACCCAACAAGTGTAACATGTTGTTTGGCTCAATCTACTACCAAAATCGACTAACTGATGTTACACTTAAATAATTTAAGCCACTTAAATTCTCAAACATTTCCTGATGTTGGACTAAATAGGAGTGTCACAAACACCCCACCTTACATAAGCGACGTCCTCATCGTGACATGACAATTGGCACATCCCGGTATCACTAGGTTATGTGGACTCTAAAGGTGGCTCCCACCGCACTCACGTAATATAGCACTTAGCCCCGCATAGCACTTAGCTCCACACTTAGCTCCACACGTTTGGCTCAACCCACTGCCAAAATCAACTAGCCATGTTACACTTGAGCCTTAGGCATACCTATTTAAGCAACTTAACTTCTCACTCATTTTCTGATGTAGGACTAAATAAGAAATACAGACATGATTATATTATTTTTAACCTTCAGATTGAAAAGGTTCCAATCAATTTATTTCATAGCATCAAGCTAAAAACTCATGAAGAAAGAAATGTAGAACATGTCCTGCAAACATATATGAATGAAGATAGACAGTATAATCTTTATCAAACCAGTAATTATACATGATGTATTAGCCCCATGTAGAAAATTCCTGAGTTTTAGCATGTAATCATTATTTAATTATTTCTATATATGCCCCCCTCCAAAAAAAAGCTTACTTTTGTATAAAAAAATTTCACCGAAATGACCAGCCAGAAATCTTTGAGTTATTTCAACCGAAATGCCATATATAGCTGTCTTTGATACCTTCATGTAATTTATCACCTATTCTTTATTTTTCCTTTTCCCCTAACTTATCTCAACATCTAAATGTTTTGATGGTGACTGAGATGATGATGTGATGAATTATGCTTGGCTAATATTGCATAATGAGTCTTACTGATGTAGTTTTACATTCGTGTGCTCTTTTTCCTAAATCTCTTTTTGAATCTCAGCATTTGGTTTTTGTTCGTTGGTGAAGCTGTATATTAGGAATTTTATGCCTGTAGTTTGGGTCAGAATTTCTCTTTCAGGCTTGTGTTGAGTTTAACAAGGGAGAAAGCCAAGAGCAGTATAAAGCTATAGACTCATATAAAAACTCTTTGAAGTTATTTAAGGTTTGTTTCTTTTCTCATGTTCTGACTTTATTTCTCTTTTTAAATTTCAAAATAATATCAAGAATTTAACTTCAATTTGTAAGTAGACCACTCTGTTCACTTGTTTTAAAAACTTTTAGTAGAGGGCATTGCAAGTGCATCCTAATTGTCCTGGAGCTGTGAGACTTGGTATAGCTCTATGTCGCTACAGACTAGGTCAGTCAGAGAAAGCTCGACAGGCCTTTCACTGAGTCCTACAGGCAAGTTCATTATGTGGTCCCATATGCATATGTTTATTTTGACATACCTTTATGTGTTTCTGATTTCCCCCCCTATGATTTACGTTGTGTAGTTAGATCCAGAAAGTGTTGAGGCTCTAGTAGCTCTCGGAATCATGGATTTGCAAACAAATGAAGGTAACATGAATGTGCAATGTTAAATTAATGAGTGAATGATATCATATATCTTATGTTGGAGTGCATCTTCTCTCTTGGTTTTGGTTCTTCTGAGGAGTTCGGCTCAACATATCTTGATCACCTTCGCATCGTTTTTTTTGTAGCTTATGGAATTCGCAATGGAATGGAGAAAATGCAAAGGGCTTTTGAAATATACCCTTATTGTTCAATGGCGTTAAATCATTTAGCAACACTTTTTCTTTACTGGACAGCATTTTTGGTTGAACAGTTAACGGTGACTGCTCTAGGTACAAGCAACCATGGCTTGACAAAATCATATTCATACTACAGGGTGAAAAACATTGAATGTTGAATATTGATTATGCATCTTCAGGTGTGATATTTTATTATTTTCATTTTACTATTGATCGCCTTTACCATATCTATTACAAGTGTAGGGTGATTTCGAGAAAGCTGGCCGTTACTACATGGCGTCTGTCAAAGAAATTAATAGGCCACAAGACTTTGTGTTGCTATTTTATGGTATGTGTTCTTAAGCCTATCCTCTGCTTCATCATGCTTTCATGATTTTGAGAAAGCTCTGTTATGCTTGTTACCCTTACTGCAGTGCGGTTACATGATAATGAGGTTAAAGCTCTGCAGATTTGTGTTTTAGGGCAATCATCGAAATAGCTGGCACATCCTTGGAAACTACTTGCATTAAGCCTGCACATTTAGAAGAACATGAATTATGCTGCTGATTTACCTCTTACAGAAATCATTTAACATCTGTAGGAATATCTCTGAGAATTTGTCAATTGCACACCACTATATTTCTAGCGAGCATACTGTGTGTGCATAATATCTCTGTAGTTCATGTATTTCACAGATAGCAGATGCCTTGATCTGTAGAAAGGCGTAGCTTTTTATATAAATATATACAAACGATTGAAAATATGGGCTTTA
Source organism: Asparagus officinalis (assembly GCF_001876935.1). Classification (NCBI taxonomy): domain Eukaryota; kingdom Viridiplantae; phylum Streptophyta; class Magnoliopsida; order Asparagales; family Asparagaceae; genus Asparagus; species Asparagus officinalis. Next base: position 19,603,174 of record NC_033799.1, on the reverse strand, counting down.
CACTGTAGGCGTCGAAAAATGCTTGCAGACATCCAAATACCACTCAAAACAAAATGGGAGAACAATTTACACGTCATCAGGCGACACTAGGTGGCGCGGCAGCCCATGGCGTCGCAGCTAAGGCGCGACACCACATAGTGCCGCGGCTAAGGCGCGGCAGCCTGTCGTGTCGCGGCTTAGGTGCGACAGCACATAGTGCCGCGGCTAAGGCACGACAGCCTGTTGTGTCGCGGCTTAGACGCTGCAACCTAGGGTGCCGCGGCTATGTTAAAGGAGTGTTGTGGCGGTTACAAGGCAGTTATATGGTGATTTTTTGAGGCCTACGTGGCAGCATATCAGAAATAGAAAGTGTACTGACGTGGACAAACAGTTAAACCACGAAAAAAGTGGTTAAAAGTCGTGGGAGAATGCCGCGCCAATAGCCGCGGCAGTGTAGACTGCATCGGCCAAAGAGAAAACACTCGGTCAGTTATTTTGCCCCCGTTTCAACTGTGGTACACTCCTACCCTTGTAAATACCTCCCTAAACACGAAGTAAAGGACAGAGAGCAGATTGGAGCAGAAAAGGCTTGAGCTTTCGGTGATTTTGAGGAAGAGAGAGAGAATTTTCATCTTTCGTAAACAACGTTGGGTGAATCCTAGAGATCTAAGCTCAGACTTGATCTTTGGAAGAACGAACATCTTACATTGATAAGATATTCGTTTTTAAATCTTTACTTCAATAAACGAAGGAGAGATCCCTAAACAACCTCACGATCTACGAATCGGTGGTCCACGAACTAAAGCGTTCCCGGCACAGGCAAAGTCCCACAAAAGCAGGAGTTGATAAACAATTTTTGTGTTATTTTCTCGAGAGTTGTATTTTCTTTTACTTTCATTGTAATTTCTTGTAAACAAATTGAAGTTTAATGGAATCTGCAATGGAAACAACTTTCGCTGAAAACAAACTGGCGACCACAGTGGGAGCCAGCGGCCTCGCTGCCGAGGCCGCGGTGTCGCAACCGATCAAGATCGTTGTCAATGAAGAGATCGAATACGAATTCGATCAGGCGAAGTTTGAGGAGTACTTGTCGTCCTCATCCGCGAAATCTTCCTCGTCTCGTAAATATAGGAAGATTTCGAAAACTTTCAAGTCTGCAATTCCAACGGAGGCCGCAGGCAAAGATTCTTGCCCGATCGTTGCTAAGGAATCTGCCTGTAACGTTTCTGCTCCAAGTGACTCCGTACCCATTAAGGAGTCGCTGATGAATGGCTCACCGGTGCTGACGAAGAGAGCTCGTCAGAGACAGCGCCAGCGCCGTGCTTGACAACTGGCTAAGGCCATGCAACAAACCGACGGGGTCCATTACTATGCGGACCTAGAGTCAAGGAAACAGAAAATGACTCAGTTGCCTCAACGGCAAGATAATCATATTTCTGCACAACTCACGACGGAGGAGTGGACTCTCGTCAAAAGGGCCCGTTCAACTCTTAAGGAACGGATACAAAAACGTCAGGCGAAGGCTGCCCGTGCTCGCGCTCTTCGTCAGCAAGCGCAAGGAACCAAGAAGGAGACGGTGTCTGAGAAGCCACCGAAGAACCGTAGAGTTTGGATGCCAAAGATGCCGCAAGCATCTGTTCCGGGCCCATCTACTGCGTCGTCGGTGAAACCCTGGGTTAGCCCAGATTTGTCCAAGTTTAAGATAACAATGGCGGATCGCCTCGGACCTTCGGTTAATGATCGAGGCAAAGCCCCAATCAAAGAACAATCAGATACTGTAAATAAACCCATAGTGGTTTCATACACAGGGGGTCGTAAACACCCTCCTGTCAGAACTACACCAGTCCGAAATGAGAGAATACTAGTTCACTCTCGTTTAGGACCTCTGAAAATTCCATACCCGCAAGGGGGTGGATTTAGAAATTCAACTTTGGATCGTCCAGAGGCGACGACCAGTCGTCCTGTGCATGTTAATAAAGTTCAAAGGGAAATGATAGGTTGCTCAAATCATAATAACGATGAGCTGTACTATCAGAAGAATGACTCAAGAAAAAGGAGTGCCCAAGAAAACGAGTCTCATTGCGCTTGCGAGAGACTCATTAAAGCAGTGTTGACAGAATGCGGATGCTCTAAGAATGATTCAACAAGAGTCTCCGTGTTTCAAAGATTGTCCAATGAAGCGTCAAGACCCAAAATGAGACGTTTCAACAAGAAAAAACCTGTAAACCGACGAGATGAATTCCCTGAGGTCACTATCAACATGACCAACAAAGGAAAGAAACAGTTAGTTAACCCCGACCCTGATTTCTCTCCGGGAGGGAGAGTTGAGCGGGGTCTTTCTCAAAGGATGTCACGGCTACAAAGAAGAGCCAACCTACGTCGAGATTACAAGAAAATGCACGAGGGGCTATCTTCAGATGAAGAAATATCAGATACTTGTTCTGCCATTGCATCGGATGATACCGCGTCCAGTGTTGGGCAGGTCACAGAATCATTCGCAATCACGCCGGATCAACTGGCTCACATGCTACAGGAAGCGTTGGCTAAACAACGTGAAGAAATCAGAGCTGAATTCAAGACCAAGATGGAGTTGACTATGTAGCAAATGCGAGATTTGCAGGTTCAGCAACACCAACCGGAGTCAAGCCAAAAAGCGAAATCCAGCCGGCGTAATGAAGAGGATGAGACTATCTTTGACGTTCCTCCTCCAGATAAAGACAACTCCGGAAGCGGTCCGACCAAATCATCTACTCAACCTCCACAGATCTACTTGAAGAAAAGCGAGGAAGAGGATAAAAAGATGCATGATCTCGAGAGCAAAGTCAACACTCTAATGACGGCTCAAGAAGTGAAGAAAACGGGCATTCCATACCCGTAACCGAGGGAGTGGGACCTGATTCCTTATCCCCAGAAATTTAATTTGATTAACTTTACTCCTTTTGATGGCAGGGGTTCACCAACTCAGTACTTGATCTATTTCAAGTCGCATCTCGGCGCAATATCCGAGAACGAAGCCCTGATGGTCCGGTTATTCGTAGGAACCCTTCGCGGGCCTGCCTTCGATTGGTACCGATGCCTTAAGCCCGGGAGTATCACTAGCTGGGAGGATATGGAAGAATTATTCCTCACCAATTTCTTTGACGATGACACAGAGGTCTCAATTGGCACGTTGTTGGATGAGAAGCAGAAGGATGGGGAATCGGTCGATGTCTTTGTCAAACGATTCCGGGACAAAGCGGTGAACTACAGAGATCCACTCACAGAGGAATTTATTCTGCAAACGTGTCATAATAACCTGTCTTTGGATGTATTAGAGGTAATGGGGGTTGTTCCCTCTAAAACTTGGAAAGAATTGAAGATGAGAGGAGAGCAAGCTGAACGTTTTCTCAAAAGAAAGAATTTGGAGAGAGGTTTGCCACCAGCTAATAATCAAAAGCAGAACTTTAATCCTCGAGGCAGAGGAAGAGGATCCGTAGCCGCTGTGGACGCACATCAAACGTCACAACAGCCGCCACAACAACAACCACAACAGTCATCCTTCCAGTTGGCACCAAATCAGAATCAACAGCCTCCGAGGCAACCCAAGACTTCAGAGCCCAGGTTTCCGAAGGAATACTCTTTTAAAGATGATGAAGTTCCAGTCATCTTCAAATATCTGTTAGAGAATAACAAGATCAAGCTTCCACCGGTTACAAACCAGGAAGAAGCAACGAAGATTAATGACCCGAAATACTGTGCATATCACAGAAGGGTCCACCATCCGACTAAGACGTGTTATGTCTTAAAAGACAAAATACAAACCTTAATCGATGTTGGCATCGTGACACCGAAGCCGAAGGAGAAGAAAGTAGGTGTGAATGCGGTGTCTATCAGCTTCGGATCGGTTCCTTTGTCCTGGTTTCAAGCCGAGCCAGTATCAAAGGTCAAGGTGCAAACCATCAACGATGACCCTCATTGACAGTGCCAGAAGGGGCTTGTATCTCACACAACCCCCAACGGCGAAATCCTTTGGGTTCATCCGGATTTGCTTGAAGATGAACAGTGGACAACATCCACGTCGAAGAAGAAGTCAAAAGGCAAGGGAAAAGAGAAGTCCTGTTATGGAGCCTCGGCGATTCCTGAGAAGAACGATGAGGAAATAGCAGCTTTACCACTTTCCGATGAAGAACAGGAAGTTTTCGCTACAAGGGGTGGGAATGAATACCATTATAAATATCCTGAGATCTCTAACCCAAATGCTAAAACTCTGAAGGAGCTGGGGGTAGTTGCAACTCCTCCAGTAGCTGCTGAAAAGCCGCAACAACCGGCTAAGCAAAAAGAGAAGGAACCCCAACACAAGGAGGTTCAAATTCCGAAGCAGTCTCGTTTAAGTCGACCGATTGGACGAGACAAACCGGAAAGCTCAAACGCTCCATACCGTTTCGACGTCATGGCTCAGTTAGCTAATATCCTAGCAAGGATCACGCTATACGAGTTGTTGTGCCTCTCGAAAGAAACCAGAGAAGCTTTACAAGAAGCTTTGGCTGATTCTGAGGTATTCCTCACTCAAATCAAGCCAACTCCTGAAAAGCCAGAGTCATCAGTGCAGCATTGCAATCTGGCAGCCACCAAATTTCCTTGCATTGCTTTCACAAAAGAAGATATGCAAGTTAGGAATTCAAAGCATGATAGACCGTTATATTTTACTGGATATATCGGTTCGAGCGTTGTCAACCGGATTCAAGTCGATCCGGGTTCCGCTGTTAGCATCATGCCACTTCGGTTGATGTACCACCTCGGAATTCCCGCCAGCAAGTTAGCCTCCATAGGAATGGTTATCTATGGGTTCAATACCAGCGGGTCAAGACCGTTAGGAAAAATCCGGGTGAAGTGTCAGCTTGGAGATTTGAAGTCTGAAGTCACCTGCTATGTGATCGATGCGGAGACTTCTTATAACTTACTGTTGGGTCGCCCATGGATCCACGGTAATCTTATAGTTCCCTCCACCCTCCATCAGTGTTTGAAATATGTCGACACTAATGAGGAGGTCAAGACGGTGGTCGCGGATAAGCAACCATTCAAGGGGTTAGAAAATTACTTTACTGACTCCCTTCTTTATGGTGTTGAGTCCGATACTGAACCATCGGCCCATGGTACGGACAGCGGAGAAGAAGCTGATACTGAAGCCGGGTTCGATTATAGTGAAGGTCTTGTACTAAATGACATTGAACCTCTTGTAATCGATCTTGACGGTGATGAATCGTCGGACGAAAGTTGTAACTGGCAGCTTGCCGATGAAATAATAAATGGTGACTTAGAGTACTCAAGTTATCTTGATGATGTAATGCAGGAATTGTATAACAACCCTAATCTACATATGCCACTTCGTTCGTCCTATACGACGACGAAACACCTCCAAGATTCATGCGGAACAACTGTGATCTTACCCGCAAAGACAGGGGGTGAAAAAGAGATAGTCTTTGGAAAAGGGGAACCATCCCCTACTCCAGATCATTTCTTAGATAGTAATTCAGACGAAGAAAAACCCGAGCGATACTTCTCTCAGTACAGTTCACAAGCGAATGATTATATGACGAACCAAGGTTATGACCTCTCGCTCGGTGAAGGTCTTTATTTTGGTCAAGGCGTCAGGGTTCCACCCCGTCCCGCCTACGTACCAAAAGGAAAACCAGATAATTATTATAGTCATAGCAGAGGTCTAGGTTATGCTTCATCATCTGATGGCGAAGATGGCCAGCAAATCATCAGCCAATTGATACATAAAAGTGGGCATTCATCCGATGCTTCAACTTGGGACTCCGACGTGAGCATTGGAGAGAGATTCAAAGCCCTAATGTCGAATATGGCGACGGTTGATCCTTCCACGACCGAAGAAGACGATCAGTTGCCTATTTGGGAAGATCCATGGATGCATTACATGAACATCCAATATGGCGATCGATTCGAGCAAAGAGAACCTCCTACTGAGGATAAAGTAGATCAAGTTAATATGGGTGACGAAAGTAATCCGAAACCTATATTTATTAGTGGTGATCTTCCACCGGACGAGAAAGAGGAACTAATCGCCCTCATTAGAGAGTATATCGACGTTTTCGCTTGGAACTACGAAGATATGCCAGGACTCGATCCAAATGTGGCAATGCACAGCCTTAACATTAAACCAGATGTTAAACCTGTCAAACAACAACAAAGACGGTTTCGTCCGCAAATTATGGAGGCAATAGAAGCTGAAGTCAAGAAGTTGATTGATTCGGGTTTTGTCAGAGAAGAACAACATCCTGAATGGTTGGCCAATATCGTTCCAGTCCTTAAAAAGAACGGAAAAATCAGAATCTGTATTGACTTCAGAGATCTGAATACGGCTTGCCCTAAAGACGACTTTCCTCTACCGATTACGGACGTCATCATTGACAACACATGCGAGTTCGAGAGAATATCATTCATGGATGGATTTTCTGGGTATAATCAAATCAAGATGCACCCGGACGATGAAAAGCATACAGCATTCAGAACGCCTCTTGGTGTCTTTTGTTATACTGTTATGCCGTTCGGTTTGAAGAATGCCGGTGCTACATACCAACGAGCAATGACAAAGATCTTTCAAGAGCACCTTCGGAAGACTGTCGAATGCTACGTCGATGACCTGGTTGTTAAAAGTCATGATAAAAGCGACCACATTAACGATCTGAAGACAATGTTCGAGCTTATGAGAACTCATCAGCTGAAAATGAACCCGACTAAATCCTTCCTTGGAATGTCGAGCGGTAAGTTTCTTGGGTTCGTCATCACTACAAAAGGTATTCATATTGATCCCGATAAGGTGAAGGCGATACATGAGCTATAACCACCGAGGAATCTTAAAGAACTCAGGGGGTTGCAAGGTCGATTGGCATACATCCGTCGGTTTATATCAAATCTGTCTGGAAAATGTCAACCATTCTCTAAACTCGCGAAGAAAGACGTGTCGTTCGTTTAGGATGAAGCATGCCAGAAGGCATTCGAGGATATTAAGAAATATCTGGCGAATCCACCTATTCTCGTTGCACCGAAATCGGGCAGACCGTTTTTGATTTATGTCAAAGCGACGAGCCATTCGTTAAGTGCATTACTCGCACAAGACGACGATAACGGTCACGAACAAGCGGTGTATTATCTTAGTTGCACATTGGTAGGAGCTGAGTCTCGTTATCCGATGATTGAGAAAGAATGCCTCGCCTTGGTATTCGCGATTCAGAAGATGCGACATTATTTAGTTGGACAGACAATTTATGTCATTTCCAACATAAATCCCATCCGAGTGTTCATGACCCAACCGGCTTCCATGAATTGGCGTTTAGCCATATGGGCTCTGCTCTTATCGCAATATGACTTGTATTTCAAACAGCAGAAATCAGTTAAAGGACGAGCAATTTGCGATCTTCTGGCGGAAAACCCTACGAAGGATGTAGTCGAATTGTACGACGATCTGCCAGATGAAACTCACAAAGTTAATATCACCTCACATCAACAAGTGTGGCAATTGTACTTCGATGGGGCTTCCCGATCAACCAACGTGGCGAGTGCACCCGGATGTTCTAAAATCTCCTCAGGAGTGGGGGTCGTTTTAGTTTCCCCGGGAAAACATGTCTTACCTAGAGCATACTCATTGACCGAACCATGCTCTAATAACGTAGCCGAGTACAATGCATTGATAATTGGACTCAACTTTGCCAAAGAGCTGGGGGTCGAATACCTTGAAGCCTTTGGAGATTCTCAATTGGTAGTCAATCAAATTCGAGGAGAGTATGAAGTCAGAAATCAAGACCTGATTCCATACCACCAGGTGGCCATTGAGATGGCAAGCTCGTTTGAAGAATTTTTCATCGAGTACGTTCCACGTCTCCAAAACACATACGCAGACGCATTGGCGGCATTGTCAGTATCTCTGGCTCAGCCTCCCGAGACAGAACAATTGATTACAGTGAGAACTCACCAACTTATTGTTCCTATCTACGATTCGGTTGCCAAAGAAGCATGTTCAACAAGAGTTGAACCCGAAGTTCGAGATTGGCGTTTCCCTATTATTGATTATGTCCTACACGGTATCTTACCTGAAGACGTGAAAGAAAGGGATTCGATTCGGCAGAGAGCACCAAGATTTTACTACAACGCTGAATCACAAATGTTGTACCGACGGTCGTACGATGGTCTATTACTCCATTGCCTATCCGATAAGGAAGCAGAACAAACACTCAAAGAGGCGCATGAGGGGACATGTGGTGCACATCAACCCGGTCCTAAACTATGCGACCGACTTAGAAGAATTGGGAATTATTGGCCAACTATGATAAAAGATGCAGCTGAGTATGCCCGACGATGCCAAGCATGTCAATTACACGCGAATTATATGCACCAGCCCCCCGAGTATCTACACCCGTCAGCAACGTCATGGCCGTTTGAGACTTGGGGAATGGATATTGTTGGTCCTATAAATCCCCCGTCAGTTAAAGGTGATCGGTTCATCCTAGCAATCACCGATTACTTCTCCAAATGGGCTGAAGCGATTCCGCTTAGAGAAGTTAAAACGAGTAACGTCATCGCATTCATTAAACACCATATCATTTACTGGCATGGTGTCCCAAGACGAATCGTACATGACAATGGTCCTCAATTCATCAGCAACGCCTTCATTAGGTTTTGCGAGAAGTTCAGAATTCAGGACATTTCGTCGACAGCTTACAATCCCACAGCAAATGGATTGGCTGAAGCCTTCAATAAGACAATCATCAAGCTCTTGTCAAAACTCGTGAAAACCAATAAACGAGATTGGGATGACAAGCTTGGCGCAGCTCTATGGGCCTATCGTACCACAGTACGTACTCTAACGGGAGCGACCCCATATTCTTTGGTATACGGATGTGAAGCCGTTCTTCCATTGGAAATACAAATTCCATCTCTTCGAATCGCTCTCGCAACCCAGATGACAACCGAGGAGCAACATCAAAAACGTCTCGAAGAGCTCGAGATGCTCGATGAAAAGCGGTTAGAAGCTCAACAGCACATTGAGTTCTACCAAGCCAGAATTTCCCGAGACTTCGACAAAAAGGTTCGACAACGGAGTTTTAAAGAAGGAGATCTGGTCCTAGCTGAAAGACGGCCTATGATCCTCAACCCCAAGAAGAAAGGAAAATTCGAACCAAAATGGGAAGGACCGTTTGTGATAGAAACAGTCTATTCAAATGGTTCTTATCGCCTAATTACCCAGGATGGCAGCAAGTTAATGATGCCAATAAATGGGAAGTTCCTGAAAAAATATTATCCGTAATATATTCAGGATAACCTATGTAAAGCGGGAAGTTCCTAGAGAATCCTATATAGGATATTTCGGGATAACCCGAGATCAGTTCACTGTTTTAAATGAGAAACTGGTCATTTGAATGATTCATTGTTTGATTATCATAAAGTTCTTTTACAACTTTTGTTGAGATGAGATTTAAACTTGTAAACAATTGATCTTTCCTCACAAAATCCCTCACCGATCAAATCGATCGACGAGAAGTCCACTGGAATCCATCATGGATTAAAACCATTCAAACCCCCATTGTGTTAAGTTCCTATAGCTTGACCCCAAAAATTCCCATCAGGTTTTGTGTACAAATTAACATTCCCATCGTTATTTGTGCATCACTCCCACTTTTTATTTGGTCAAACCTTTAAACAGTTAGAACCAAAACCAAAATCCCCTCTCGATTCCTTCAATGAACGAGAGGTCCACAAACCAAACGATCAAACCTTCCCACAGTTAGGATCGTCTCAAAACTCCCACTTGGTCAAACCTTACTACAGTTAGGACCACAGCCAAAATCCCCTTTCGATTCGTTTTGCGAACAAAAGGTCCACTTTCGAATTGAGTAATCAAACCTTATGACAGTTAGGATTATTCAAACCAATCCAGATTCTCTAAGTGGAGATTCCACTTCGAGTTTCCTTCTCATCAGGAGATAGAATATAAAATTCTTCCTCTCCGATTCCGGGTTTATCTCTACCAACAAACAAGAGACCAGGAGATAGAATATAAAATTCTTCTTCTCCGATTCCGGGTTTATCTCTACCAACAAACAAGAGACCAGGAGATAGAATATAAAATTCTTCCTCTCCGATTCTGGGTTTATCTCTACCAACAAACAAGAGATTGAGAAACGGAATATGTAATTCTTTTTCTCTCCAATTCTGGGTTTATTTTCCTGCATAAGAAATATAACCTACTCTCATTCCAAAATTCATGTCGTTCACACATGGGGGAAGTTATCTCTATCCCTTATTAGAGATAAGCCTACATCTAACACATGTAGCCTACATATTCAATATGATAGTTCAAAGTCTAAAAGAGTTTAATTCTTTTAGCGCAACGTTATATGTGAAACGGACTTAGATAATTCACATACTAGCCCGATTCAAACGGTAATCGGTAAAGGCATATCAAATCCGTTGATGGCTGAAGATTTGCCAAAAATCCTATAAGTATTATGGTTATTTAGTCTAAACAAGAATGAGTAATCATAATAAAATCTCAATAAACAAGAAAGTTCACTGTATTAACCAAAAGAGTTCAAGCAAAACAGCATAAAAAAATGTATGTTTTCAAAATTACAATAATTTGTAATGACAGAGTTCATCTTCTAATTTAGAAAGCTTTGTCGCATAAGCCAGTTCGAGCTCAGGTATCAGGTTGGCTTTAAATTTCCTTTCATCGATGCTTTGAATTCTGGCAACCTCTTGTTCCTTGTCAGCAAAAATCTTGTCCTGAAGATTCAGCTGCCGGAATGTATTCACCTCAGCCTGAGTTACTTCCGCTAGATCAGACTCTAAAACTTCACAAGCCTCCCTAGCTTCAGCAAGTTTCTTTTCTAATTCGGTTACCTCTGCCCGATGCGATTCCAAGTCACGATACAGATCTGCCTTGATTTGTGTCTTCTTGGCGGCGCTTACCCGGAGTTGATCAATGCGAGTCTTCAGTATTTGAAGTTCGGATTCAGCAGATTTTTGAGAATCACGCCATGCTTGTAGCCTCAGGTCCATTTGGGAAGCGATGTAAGAAGGTGCGCCATTAGCTCGAAAGTTCTGCAACTGTTCAATGTGTTGTTTAAGATCGACCAAATAAGCTTCAATGGAGTTAGACAATTCGGCGCACCCCTGTTCTTTAATTCCTGATACATGGCGATCGAGAGACTTCCTGAAAAGTTCAAATGGTGAACCTTTAAGAAGAATTCGATCGACCATGGCGTTTAAGAAAAGAACGAAGCTTTGGACGTCAACATAGAGGGCAGCTTTGTCCGGATCTTCATCTACCAATAAAGCTTGAATACGCTCGGACAATGATGAAGAAATAGCTGCAAGGAGAACAAATAAAGTAAGTACAAAAATATGTACGCTCGCTGGAGGACTTCACAACCGAATTACCTTGGCTTGTTGAGGTCATAGCAGATTCTATAACAACAGGGATCTGTTTAGGAATAACGCTCGTCGGTTGAGTCACTACTCCAGACGATTGTTCACCTGAAACCCCCGATGGCTTTAGACCCAGATCGAGAAACTCTTGAGGAACAAGTTCTATAAATAAGAAAAAGATGAATAAACACCCTGCAAGTATTAATCCAACTTCGAAGCACAATTAGACAAAACGTACCAAGTTGAGCCAAAGTGGCAGGGGGTTGTTCTTCCACTGTAGCCTTCGACCCTCCTACTTCATGATCCACTGGAGTCGGAGCAGAAGGCACAACAGGTTCAGCTTCGACAATAGCGGAAGTCGGAGGAGCAGTGACTGGTGGTTCAACTTCAGCTGGGGGACTTGCCAAAAGTAAGAAACCCAGACCTTCAGGTTGATCACATTCACCAATGACGGTAGACGCATCAACTTCGTTTGTTGGTCCTACGTCTAAAATTCTTATTTCAGTCATCCAAGAACAATAAGAGATGAAAGTACAGTTGAAAACTGGAGTCTAAAAGGGTATACCTTTTGATGCACCAACTTCAGCTGAATCAACTCGAGTAGTTGGTCCTGCAGTAGCGGATGGAACCGGAGTTGATAGTATATCGGAGATCTCCTGGTGTACATCTTCAGAAATGTCAAGATCGAAGTCTCGCTCATCGAAATCTCCGATACCCATATCATGGGTAAGTTCTGTGTCTTTCAATTCATTGACAGGGATGTCTATTAAGCAGAAGAATCCGTCAGTGTATATCCAAGAAATATGAAAGAATCAAAGCAAATAAAGTGAGATTACCTTCAACAAAAGTTGCGGGGTCAGCAGCGCTACTACCCGCACTCACATCCTTTAGTTTAACTAAAAGAAGATAAAGCGCACAAGTTAGTAGGAGAGGAACACATTCCGATTCACTTATCTTCCGGAAATGCCCCCCAAATGAGAAAACATCTGTACCTGTGTCGGCAATTGGCAAAGTCGATGTAGTAGCCGGAGGAGGGGTGGTGTCCATGTCAAGGGGTTCTTCATCCATGGCCTTGTGTACTTGTTCAGTGAAGCTGGATTCATCAACATCCATTAAACCTGGAGAAGAAGGCTCGGGCACAATTTCCCCTTCCTCTTCTGGCTCAGCTACAATGGCAAAAGAACAAATAAGATGCGATATTCAAAGATGAAATAATGAAAAAGAAATAAGAATGAGATCTTACCCCCTTGATCAATCGGAAGATCCTGAGTAAACTCTTCTTCAGGCAACGAGCCGTCTTCTTAATTCTCTTCGAGGCACGAGAATCTCGAGGAACCTCAGAGCTCTCATGTCTAAACTTGGTACGCAGTTCGGTTCCTTGAGCTGGCCGAGGTTGAACCTCAGAAGGAGCGATAGGCCGAGATCTCTTCCTGCTAAGAAGCGGGGCAACCTCTTCTTCCTCTTCTTCTGCCTCTTCCTCCCGAGCAGGCCATCTCACAGTCATCTTATTGGAGGACGACAAGGGAATGTTCTTTTCCTTCATTTGTATACCTTTTGAAGGAGCACCGGGTGATTTAGGCGAGGAAGCTCGACGAGTCCTGTAAGCCACGGGAGACAGAGGGACATCAGCCTCTGCTTCATCTCTACTCTCATCCTCCTCACTGGACGTTTCGAAGTCGTCACTCTCTTCGGAATCAGATGCTTGTTTTCCTTTACGAGAGGAGGTAGCGGGCTCCTTTTCTTTTTTAATAATTCTCCGAACCACAGCCTCGGATTCCAGTTCATGAATCTTCTTCTTCGCAAGAGGAGTGTTAGCAGCTAAAACCCACCGACAGTAGAGGAAAGTTAAATGAAGACCAGGCTCAGCGACAGGTAGACTAAATTGAGCTCCGGTACAGCCGGCAACATTCCAGAACCAGGCTCGTACTCCATCAATAAGGCTCCCGCAAGTTATTAACCATTTGTTGGGATTCCCGACATACAGTTGATCGTAGCTGAATTGTCGCGCAAAACGGCAAGGAAGATAAGGCTCGATCCTGCAAAGGTTCTTCGACCGGAAAACATTATAGCCTGGGCGAATGTTCATGAGCCAATGGAAGCTACCCACGTCGAGAGAGGTCCTGTTAGCTTTAGGCATTTCCTCGTCAACGAGCGTGTCATTATAGGCACCAGAAAATTGAGGAAAACACTTGTAAAATTCCCAGCACTTAGCATTTTTAAATTGCCTCACCCTGTCAGGCCACTGCCAGGAAGGATACAGCCACTTACATCCTTCTAAAAGCTGCAGCAAAGGAATTTCCGGATCAGACGCGTCGGGTGCTGACATCATGTCCGCTCGATGGAGAACTAGCCACGCCATTAAATATGTGTACGGCAGTTCGACGCTCGACAAAGGAATCTTAGTTGAAGGCTCGGCACCCACTTTGGTAAAAGTGGTAGCTAGGTTACGCAAACAGCTATGGAGGTCAGCAATCATAGCGGAGAGTAAGGATAACCTACCTCCAACGGCTAATTGCACAGCGGGAAGAAGAACATCAAGAGGAAGCGCCTCGGAAGACTGGTACGGCACTACACATTTCTTTAGCCATATGGCCAGATAACCAGAAAGAAGAGTCGCAGGCTTCATTCTCTTAGTGGCTTGCCATAAGAAAGTGCTGAATTTGGTACCCCTAAGGAAACCACCTTCAGATGACTCAGTTCTGTAAGATTGAGCATTAATCTTTGTGATTAACTTATTAACGTCAGAATGGGTCAAAATCGGTGACTCACAGACAGCTTCACCGGTTGAGCTTTCGAGGTTTTGAAACAAATAGTCGGCGAACTGTTTTAAACTGACTCGAGCCGCCTTCTTACTCTTCACTTCGATCTTGGCTATCGCTATCTGATAGTGACAAGTTAATCCCCAGAGGATGTCATAAGTAGGAGAGATAGCCTTCTTCATCTTCATAAGCTGACGGTTGCTTGGAAAATATTCTTGATAAGGAGTATTCCCCAATGGCAGTCCGGATACCTTCATCATTTCGTGGAGCGGAAGCCCTAACTCCCCATACTTGGTAAGAAAGGTATTGGTCTCCGGAATGTAAGATTCGAACAAGGCAAGAAAGTGATCTACGCTGACTGGAAGACCATGCATGCTGGCTCGGATGGGAGCATATAATCACAAATTCCTTAACTCCTGATCCCAACGAAGGAGTACATAGTTGGTCATCCTAGCCTACCATTTGTCAGGAAGAGAATGAACCCATCCGTAACATCTGAAATTTGGAATAGGAAGTTCCCGGCCAACCCGAGCGAGCCTATTCTTTACTGTATTAGCCCTTATCATTAGTTCGTTCTGGGGCCCACTATCTGGTCCAAATATCCCCGGATGAAGACCATGGATATTAGGCCTACCGATAGAGCCAGGAGCGCTAATGTCTTTACCAATGAATCCGCAATGAATGCGCTCGTGGTCTTCTGTCAGGTGCCACGTCATTTTCCTCGAAACAGCCAGATTCCTCAATTGCAGAATTGAACACTGGCGAGGGAATGGAGGAAGGAATAGAAAAGCACCTTCGTGCTCATTCAACCAAATTTCAGGCCCGCGGCAAAGATTGTCTGGATCCTCAACTGAATCCCCGAATAAATAATCTATCTTCTTTAAAGGTTCTGTGGAATCCCGGGTCGAAGTTAAAGGCGAATCAGTCAATAAGGCACGTAAGGTGCGACGATTGCCTTCACGAATCAATCCAGGGATGCTATCATCACAACCCTCACTAAATTTGCGGGCTTCTCTAACCAGGAAGTCGCCGTTGAAGGAGGCATGAAGAATACCGCTCTGACCTGGGTCTTCTCTATCAGAGAAGGCTACAGAGGGAAAAGGGACTGCAGAGAAAAGTTGGAAAACAGTTGAATGGAAAGGCTAAACATAGAAAAACCCCCCACACTTAGCCGACACGGCAATGATTGCTGCCGTGCGTTACCGCGGCAGCCTACACTGTCGCGCTCAGGCGCGACAGCACGAGCTGCCGCGGTAACTGAACAACAGTCGTCGATGTTGAAAAGCCTCTAGTTCGATGAAAAATTGAATTTTGGCAGGGGTACATATCTTGATTGAACAAGATATGTGTTTTGAAGCATCAATCCCCTCGATGAGGGATGTCAACTCTTCCCGAATGCCTCTCAATGGAGACAAACGAGGCTATATGCGCAGAATCAATAATTTCATATAAAGAGAAATGGAAGAAACTTACCCCCAAGAGAAGGAATGGCAGCCTCGACCTCCTCAGGTGCTGATGTCGCCGATTTCCCTTTCGAAGCACGAGTCTTCTTTGGAGACATAATGAAATCGACCTAAAGAATCGAAAATTAGGGTTTTTTGTGAGATCCCAAACAAAAGAACGAAATCAAACCCTAAAATATGACATAGGGGTACGGTTCTTACCAGGGGAGAATAGAATCAAGTTTGAGTGAAGGAAAAGCTTGAGATCAAGGAAAACAAAAAAAACCCTAGATCTTGTTCAAAGAGGAATCGCCCAAATACTAAGAGGTGAAGAGGGGGAAGGCCAAAAAAATCCCTTTATAGGGTTTTGAAGAGGTTTCGAACTCAGAGAGGCGGGGAAAAGTGACCCGAAGAAGCCCAATATCAGATTTATAATCTGACTGGCCGAGGCGCTGCGCGGCACTCGACACTGTCGCGCTCGAGCGCGACAGTCTATGTTGCCGCGCTAAAGCGCGACAGTGTAAGCTGCCGCGGCAGCTAACACACCATGGTTCACTCTGACGTGCAGAAACACTGTGCATGCACGATAATTCTTCGACGTTTGAACACATACATCTCTTGCTGTATTTGGAAATACACACCCGAACACTCCGATGAGTATATGAGTATAAACTGCATCTCCTTGAACCTCCCAAAGGGTATATGAGGTTAAACTATTTCCCGAACACTCCAATATAGTATATGAGTATAAACTATTTCTCCATTCTTCGATGGTAGTTCCAATTCAAGACTTCGACAACGGCCACGCGATAAACGCAGCACCGGAGGAATCTTAGCTATTCTACAAAGCACTGAATAAGCTAAAAGACGAAGAAGTCAAGAATTGAAACCATTCGCAGACCATTCTACGCAACTTCCTCAACAAAGCACAGGAGAAATTACAATGAAAGCTTATCATATCCAAAGTGTCCCAGACTCCTCTCAAAAATGATGAGTCTGAGATACTTTGGAGGGGGTATCTGTAGGCGTCGAAAAATGCTTGCAGACATCCAAATACCACTCAAAACAACATGGGAGAACAATTTACACGTCATCAGACGTGTGCTGACGTGGAAAAGCGGTTAAACCACGAAAAAGGTGGTTAAAGTTCGTGGGAGAGTAGTTTTGAGCGCGATGGAACGTGCTGATAACCGCCTCTTTGGCCGCGGCAGCCTATACTGCCGCGCCAATAGCCGCGGCAGTGTAGACTGCAGCGGCCAAAGAGAAAACACTCGGTCAGTTATTTTGCCCCCGTTTCAACTGTGGTACACTCCTACCCCTATAAATACCTCCCTAAACACGAAGTAAAGGACAGAGAGCAGATTGGAGCAGAAAAGGCTTGAGCTTTTGGTGATTTTGAGGAAGAGAGAGAGAATTTTCATCTTTCGTAAACAACGTTGGGTGAATCCTAGAGATCTAAGCTCAGACTTGATCTTTGGAAGAACGAACATCTTACATTGATAAGATATTCGTTTTCAAATCTTTACTTCGATAAACGAAGGAGAGATCCCTAAACAACCTCACGATCTACGAATCGGTGGTCCACGAACTAAAGCGTTCCCGGCACAGGCAAAGTCCCACAAAAGCAGGAGTTGATAAACAATTTCTGTGTTATTTTCTCGAGAGTTGTATTTTCTTTTACTTTCATTGTAATTTCTTGTAAACAAATCGAAGTTTAATAGAATCTGCATTGGAAACAACTTTCGCTGAAAACATACACATGTCTGTTAAAGAGTCAAAAACATTTTTTTTAATTTATATTGAGGTCAGTTTTCTAATGGTTGTATGGCTGCATGTCATTTTCTTTTTCATCTAGCAGTCATGCTTGATTTGATGTTTTCCTATCCATTGATTGTGTTAATTCTTGCTGCACTGATCTCTTGAGTAGGCTTGGGACAAGTCCAACTAAAATTAGGAGATTTTAGGAGTTCTCTTTCAAGCTTTGAGAAGGTGTTGGAAGTTTTCCCTGAAAATTATGAGTGCATGAAGGTAAATATGACAGGAAAAAAGATTGTTCTTGAAATTTGAATTTATTATTTTGTTTGGCTATTAATCTGATTGGTTTTTTCCTTTTAAAAGGCTGTTCTTGAAATTTGAATTTATTATTTTGTTTGGCTATTAATCTGATTGGTTTTTTCCTTTTAAAAGGCTGTTGGCCACATTTATGTTCAGCTTGGTCAAAATGAGAAGGCCCTGGAAATCTTCCGCAAGGCTGCACGAATTGACCCACGAGATGCTCAGGTAAGCAATTTGTTTGGTAATAGAACTCCGCTTTATTTTTTAATCATCATGTTTTACTCTTTATCGAAATATATGCCTGGGTAATTTAAGCATAGAGGTCAAGTCTCCGTTGCTTGCTAGACCACTTACTGTATTCTATTTGGTGCAGAAGCAATGATGCCACCTTGTTTTTCTCTTGAAATTCCAGCCAGTTTTGCAGCATTATCTGAAGTTATTTCCTATGTTTATGCTAAACTTAATTGAATATTAGCACCAAAATATTAGTGTTTCCTTTTTTCCTTTATTATCTCAACTACTTGCATACTAGTACGATGTACTAGATAACTCATATTTGAAGAGACGTTTAGCGGGCATAGTATATCGTTGCTACTATCTGACTGATGTAGTGAATTGTCATTTTTTTATGGTGTTCTTGTCTTTGATGCATTTAATTTTACTCCCTAATATATATGCCATTATTTATGTTGAGCCTACTGACTATTACCCAATCTATTTTATGACTTATGAGCATATACCTTACTATAAAAATAAAGACTTGTGCCCATATACTTCTGTAGTAGATAGGTACAATATTGAGTTGTCTTCCTTCATCCAGTTTTGTGTCCTATTTATTTGACTATATAAGGTTAGCTTAGCTCAAGCCTCTCTGTCATAATACTATCTTGCTAATCTTGATCAGAAGTCAAGTATTTTAAATCATGTACAAGTTGAGATTGAAAAAGTGGCTATGGTGTCAAACAAAAATATTCTTACGTAAGGATTTTGCTTGGTATTTATTAATGACAACAAGGATTTATGGGAGGGTTAGATTGGAAATGGTTATAGATTTAAAAGAGGGATGGCCGGAGGAAAAGAAGTGAGAAACCGAGGGATTAAGGGATATCTAATACATTTTTCGTACAAAACTCGTTATAGCCTCTTTGCTAGAAGTTAATTATCAACCATCATGGCATACCATCGTTTTGTTTCAATTCTTTTTATATTGATTTTTTTCCTCTGTGTGTTTGTGCATGTGTACGTGTAGAGTTTGGTAAATAGGGGCTAGTTAAGCTGAGAATTTTCCATTTATGTCATTGTGAACAGATCCCTCGCCTGGGTTGCCTTCTCCTTACCTTGGCTTGACAACATTTATGTTCTTTTCCCATGACTATTGTAGTATTAGCTTTGATGAAAATGTAAAGGTGGCAATAGCACGATGAGATGCTAATTTACATTGTTTCTTGTTGTTATGGGACATCATAAACTGCAACCTTCTTCCCTATTTTGAATAACATTTGTAGTGTGTCATTTAAACTATTTTTCCTTGGATCTTTTAGCAATGCTGCATTATTTTTTGATGAGATTTTGGTGTAGGCGTTTATGGAGCTTGGTGAATTGTTGATATCATCTGATGCTAGCGCTGCTTTAGATGCATTTAAAACAGTATGAACCTTTCCTCAGCGTCATGCTTGATAGTCAAGAAGAATTCACTTTTGTGTTTGGTTTTATCTAGTACCTAATAGTGAGTCGGTCATGTGCTGGAATTGTGTATTTATTGACAAATATTGAATATGACACTTCCATTAGATAGTTTTACTAGTTTTTTTTAACGTTAAAATTTATTTTTTTCAATAGCAATATAGGATTAATTTAGATTATATACTCATAAATTTTTTTTCCTCTCTTTCCGCAAAAGAAAGCACTTCCTTATAATTATAATGTTTAGGATATAGGTTTATAAAAATATCTACATTTTGAAGATAGAAAGTACAAGTACCCATGGAGCTTTTGGAAGAGAATATGGTAGATAGAAAATTGCAAATCTTATATAGCATGATTTGATTATAGTTTATCTTATTCTAGGATCCGTAATAGGTTATAAATAAAACCTATTGAGAGCAAGCCAAATATTATATATTGCACCAGACATCTTCTATTTTGCTTCTATCATTTAGGCTCCCAATAAAGGTATCTCCATGTATTTTTTTTACTTTTACTGTGTAAACCCATAGAAATATTCTTAGATCAAAATCTATTTACATGTCAACCTTTAAACAGAAAATCTCATGCTAGGAATTTAGAGGCGAACATCAATAAATTTAATGCAATCAATTTTCTACTAAATATTTGATCCTTTCATCTTCATATGGTTAAAAAAATTACTTGTTGAGATGGTAAAATATTAAAGAATAAATATTTGATCCTTTCATCTTCATATGGTTAAAAAAATTACTTGTTGAGATGGTAAAATATTAAAGAATGAAGTACTACTCTCACTATATGTTTCTAGTTAAAAAAATTACTTGTTGAGATGGTAAAATATTAAAGAATGAAGTACTACTCTCACTATATGTTTCTTGGATCAGGATGAGTGGGATGAATGATGGGTTAGCTTCAATCCTTCGAGATCAGCTTTTTTTTACACCTTTTATTTTCTTTGTCCTAAACTATTTTTTTAGCTTTTGCCATTGTTTATCAATTTTCTGCCTTTGTTCTTCATTCCTTCATTCCAACAGGCTCTTAGTCTCATAAAGAAAGGTGGTGAAGAAGTACCAATAGAATTACTCAACAGTATAGGAGTTCTCTACTTTGAGAAGGGAGAATTCGATGTTTGTGATGCAATGCAACTTTTCCAAATAGTTTCTTTCACTTTTAAGCTTTTCCATTTTGTTTAATCTGGTGGATTTTGTTGATTTCTAAAATCGTTTCTGCCTTTAAGAGTTTTATATGCAATTCGTTTTCCTCTTAATTTCTTTTATTGGCTTTTTCAGCTTGCAGAACAGACGTTTAAAGACGCTTTGGGGGAAGGAATCTGGGTTTCCTTCTTGAATGAGGGAAATAAACATCTCTACTATAGATTGTAGCACCTTCTCTATGCAGTATAGGGATATGAGTCTATTCCACAACTTGAAGAAGGTGGTACATCTCTGAAGCTGCCTTAGGATAAAGTTACTACATTGTTCAACTATGCGAGATTGCTTGAACAATTATATAATACTGAGAAAGCAAGCATTCTTTACCGGTTTATCTTATTTAAGGTCATCTCCTCTTTGCTCTCCTTTGTGTGCCTATGCATGTGTCCTTTTCTTCTGTGTGCATGTGTGTTTTTGCAAGTGTGCATCTGTGCACTTTTATGTGTGTGTTTTCCTCTTGTTTGTGTGTGTTTGTGCATGTATATGTGCATGCAAGGGGCAAGTCTATGTGGTTATGTTGCTAAAAGAAATTATCATGTTAATAGATACTTCGCAACTAGAACCATGACAGAGTGTGATCTTTTCGGGTGATGGAGAATCAATATTTTGCACTTATTGCAATTGATTTTAAATTTATCATTTATGTTGTTGTTTTTGGTGGATACTAACACAACTTTTTTATGTTTTCCCTGCAGTATGCAGACTATATTGATGCTTATTTGCGGCTCGCTACCATGGCCAAAGCACGAAACAACATTCAGTTAAGCATTGCATTGGTATGTGATAAATTTAACATGTTCTTTGAGAACATTACTTTTTTTGATGTTTTGTTCCTTAGAACTGATGCTTTGCATGATTCAGATTGGAGATGCTCTTAAGATAGATGAGAAGTGCCCTAATGCTCTCTCCATGCTTGGCAGCCTCGAATTAAAGAATGATGACTGGGTTAAGGCGAAAGATACATTTGGTTCTGCCAAAGATGTAACTA
>NC_033799.1:19581196-19581617 GCF_001876935.1 Asparagus officinalis | reverse complement strand
AAAGTACATGCTTTCGAAAATGAATTTGAGCTATCTTAGCTGTTAACTTCTCAGAGAAAGATTGTACATATTAGCTTCTTTTTTGCCCTTTTCTTTTGCAATTACCATCTGAATTGATGTCTGCTCAATGTGTGAGACGGCTGCTACAGTTTTCTGATGTTGGTGTATTGAGGTTGGCATGGTAATTGGAACTACTTTGCATCTATTCGTTCTAAGAAAATAGGTGCCAAATTGGAAGCCACACATCTTGAAAAGGCAAAGGAACTTTATACTAAAGTATGCCTTTCCCTTAAAATTTTATCTCCTAATCTGAAAACATTTAGTTCTTTGTATTCTTACTTGTCTTCAAATGAGTTGCATTTACCAATGATCTTTTTGTAAGGAGTGTTCTTTTTTTTTGGGGGGGGGGGGTGTTGGTGGT
>NC_033799.1:19521630-19581186 GCF_001876935.1 Asparagus officinalis | reverse complement strand
AGCCCTTTTATATATAAAATGATGGGCATGCTAAATCAAAAGAGTCATCCAAAAGTTTTGATGAGATAAGGTCATAATATTTTTATGGGCACGGTCGGAGCCTCTAATTGTAGGATCCTGTTTGCTCTGGGATCTGGTTTATTGCTGAAAGTTTTCATTATTAGTTAGTTTCCTAATCACACTCTAATACCCACCAATTAAGTTTGATACCCTGAGGTTAACATTTGCTTTAAAAGATACCTCAGTTTTGCCTTTTTAAACTTTAATGTATACAATTCTTTTTCTGTTTTTGTAATGATTAGAACTACACCTTAGTTATAATTTTTTGTTTTAAATGGCATTGACATGTTAAAGATATTGATGCTGCGTCCTGGAAACCTGTATGCTGCCAATGGTGCTGGACTTGTCTTGGTTGAAAAAGGCCACTTTGATGTTTCAAAGGATATATTTACACAGGTCAGGTTTGGTTATCTATAAGTTCTTTTCTATAGCCGTTAACTTATTTATGGCGGTCTTCATTTTGAAATTTAGGTTCAAGAAGCTAAAATTTAGCTCATGTTTATTTTGCTCAAGGTCATTTCGCTTTGGCAGTGAAAATGGAAAGTACATGATCTCCTTCTTTTTCCTCTAAAAGGTTGTTTCATCACTTAGTGTGACTATTGCTTTTCTGCAGTACCAAAATTTCTTGCAAAAGTTCTATCACAACACGGACACACAGATTCTTCTATATTTAGCCCGTACTCATTATGAGGCTGAACAGTGGCAAGAATGTAAAAAATCCTTGCTCAGAGCTATTCATTTGGCACCTTCAAATTATACACTCTGCTTTGATGTGGGGGTTGCATTGCAGAAGTTTTCTCCGTCAACATTACAAAAGACGAAGAGAACTGCAGATGAGGTTATATCTTCTGTTCTTTAGATAGCTATTTATTATCATAGAATTCATTTTTTGCAATGTGTCTCTGTAACAGTATCCCAGGATGTCCAGGAATCCTCTTTCTTTCCTTTTTTTCATTTTTTTGGTCAAGGACGGCGAACAGATGGGTGGGTGGGCGGGCAGTTTCTTATGCTGCTTCTGTGGTTGTATCTATGCACTTTTTCTTTTTCTTTTTTGAGATACGAAAAGTATAGTTATGTTGTTTTTTTTTCCTTGATTATTTATTGTACTATAATTTTTCTTTTTTTAACAATTTCAAGTGCGATCAACTATTGCAGAGTTGAAAAATGAAGTCCGTGCATTTAGTCAGTTGTCTGCAGCATCCAGTTACCACACTCATGGGTTTGACGAGAAGAAGATAGAGACCCATGTAGAGTATTGTAAACACCTACTTGATGCTGCTAAGATTCATTGCGAAGTAGCTGAGCGTGAAAAGCAGCAAAACCGTCAGAGGTTAGAGCTTGCTCGCCAGGTTAGCTTGGCTGAGGAAGCTAGACGAAAGGCTGAAGAATAGAGGAAATTCCAGGCAAATTATAACTCATAAAATTAATTCATAGTTTGGCCTTTACAGTTCATTTTTTTTCCGTAGTCCAGTTGTCCTTTATTTCGGGTTTCACATATTTATCGATAATTTTTTTATATCGATACAGGTAGAAAGGAGAAAGCATGAAGATGAGCTAAAACAACTGAGGCAGTAGGAGGAACATTTTGAGCGTGTTAAGGTCTGGTTTTCGTCTACCTACTACACATGTAATTTCTTCTCTTGCAAAGTGTTTTATGCAGAAAAAGTCTTATAACAGTATCCTGCTAACTTTGCATGACATAACCATAAAGAACATGAAAGTATTTCTCATTATCCTATGGTTTTATTTACTTTGATTTGAACCTTTCTAGCATATGCATTATTTGAACTTGCATCAATACCAGTGACATGGCATGAAGTTGATGGAAGATGGAATGTTTGCCTTTAACTGGGTACATATTTTAGAAGTTTCTTACATTTATCATAGTGGTCTCAATCCATGTTCGGCATTCATGTTCTGCAGGAACAATGGAAGTCCGTTAGCATACCAAGCACTAAGCGGAAAGAAAGAACTCAAGGTGAAGATGATGAGAGTGGAGATGGTGGGAGGAGGAGGAAGAAGGGTGGGAAAAGGAGAAGGAAGGAGAAGAAGAGTAAGACTCGGTTTGAACAAGAACAACAAGAAGAAGATGATGAAATGGAGGATGAGCATGAAGAAATGGATGGAGAAGATGTGAACCCAATGAATGATCAGGAGGATGGAGAAGACTGAACACGAGATAATTTTATCACTGCTGGTCTTGAAGATTCTGATGCTAAAGAAGACGTGGTAATATCTTTTCCTCTTGCATCTTACAACAAATGACTTAGCCTTTGTACAAATTTTTTGGGTGGGTTACAAGAGTGTATTTCTTCGTTTTGGTTCTGTTAGGGGCTATCTCCTCCGTGAAGCTTGAAATTATCATATCCTAAGCCTACTTATCTTTCTTGGCCCTGTCTTATCTTAAATATCGTAAATATATTTCTCTTTCTTTATAAATATATTAAATAGGTAAGTGATGATATACTTCACTGTAACCTAGGAACATGGATGCCCAATCTAGTTTACGGGGCACGATTCAACGCTACCTTCATGGGTTTCTTATTTTCTGAATGGGTTTTGTTATATTAGATTCCAAATCATTGTTATTTCTATATTAGACCCCCAAATCTTCGTACCTATAAAGTAGACCCCCTAAAATTCATTAAATTGTTTTAAATAACGCTATAGTATTATTAACTATTTTTAATTTACAACCCCAAATCTGTTAAGTTGTTTTTAAATAAAATAAGACCCCGATTTCAAACAAGCATGAAGATTTGGAGGTCTAATTTTAGAAATATGAAGATTCGAGAGTCAAATGTAGAATTAACTTCAGTGACAATAATTCGTCTGCTTGACTTTTTAAAGGGTGCACCTTCAAATCGCAAGAGACGGGCATGGTCAGAATCTGATGAGGAAGATGATCAACCATCAGAGCCAAATCCAAACTCGAGCTCGGGTAGAGATAGAGAGAATTCATCAGGAAGCGACGAGGAGGCTAGAGGTGATGAGGAAGAAGCTAATGAAGAATAAAGAGTGGTTGTGTGTTGCAACATATCTAGGATTTGTTGTTCCTGGTATCTTCTTCAGTAATAGCTCCTTGTTCTCTTTTTCTACTTTTGCAGTTGGACCCTAAATTATGTGTTGCTTAGAAACTGAGTTTTCATGTGAATATATTGTCTTTGTATAAAGCATATATATGTTGTTATTTATGTAATCTGCTTTGTTTTCCTTCCAGCTTGAAAGCTCGACATCGAGTGCAAGTTTGTATATTAGATTTGAGGTTTTTAGAACAGGATGTTCAGTTAACAGGTTCTCAAGCTCAGAGTTCGGATAGAGAGTCATTGATTCAGATCCTCATTTGACCAAATATTGGGCAGTGAAATTCAGTTATGATAGTTAAGAAATCAATGTAGCACAAACCATTTGCTAAAATTCCCCCCCCCACCAAATTACCCCCCCCCCCCCCAAATTAGTCTCGTGCTACTCATTTGTTCTGCGTTGCAGCTAAAAAATGGTTGGAATTAGAATAATTTGTAGAAGAGTCGCTTCGATTTCCTATGTTTTTCTGTGCGCTTTTATGTAATGCAATACATGGGCTGAGGCCCTCTTTTTCCTCAAAAACAAATAAAAAATTAACACAATGGCTTAAAAAATTAACACATGCAGCGTCAATGTAGTTATTTCCTAAACTATAATATACTAAAAATTGAGATACAGGGTGAGGGTACACATCCTTACACAAGGGCAGCAGCATTGGCTGTACCTTGACCGTACACCAAGATAAGGAAAAAGGAGACGCATCAAATATTCAAATATAATTAACAAAAACCCCCAGACATAAGGCGCTGGCGTGAGCCTGGAAAATACATCAATAATCTCATCCGATCACCTGAACCAAGAATTCCCCATCTCAACTCTTCTCGCTTTTCTAAGTAACAAATCATAGGTATCTAGTTCTTATACACGATACACTAGGCCACTAAGAACATAAACTACTAACGGTTATCAACAAAACAAGAAATAATAAATAAATACAACTAATTTTATGCAAATCATATGATGAACATGACTATGTAAGCTAGCGATGAATCAGGTGTGCATATATGACATGAGTGAGTATAAATAAAAGTGTCAACATGTCGGTGTCAAGGTACATGAAATGTCGTGTTCTACAACTATCAATCACACGGTCATAATACAAAAATAATCCTTTTTCCAAAATAACTTCTTTAAAAATATTTATCATTCTAAAATAATTTCCTTCCGCAACATAAATTCTAAAAATATTATAATAATTTTATTATTCAAAATAAATTCTTTAATTTATTATATTTATCCTGAAAATACTATTTATCCCATAATTACTATTCATTCAATATTATTCATCAAACCCACGCAGATAAATATTAACAGATCTAAAATTAAAGATAATTCATAATAAATAGAAAAATTAGTTCTGAGCAAGCGGGATCTTGCCTCGGGGATTTGTCGAACGAATCGACGCTAACGGCGCGGGTCGGATCTGACGCGGTGGTGCGCGACGTCGGGGAACTCTGACGAGGGGCTGCGGGATCTCAGCGACGCTCGTCGACGACGAGGGGGCGGCCTGGGACTGAGCACGGCACGGTGGCGTCGTGAGGGGAGGTACTGCATAGGGGGATGAGGCGAACGGGGGAGGAGGTTGACGGTGGCCTCGGCTCAGGTGGAGATCTGGGAACGAGGGCCTGAGCGTCTGCGGTCTAACTGGAGAAGGAGCTGCGACGCTGGAGCGGCTCAGTGAGGCGCTTGGCTTGAACCGGCTGTCTGGGTGGGCAGGCGGACGCGGGACCGCGGCCAGCGGTAGGGGCGGACGTGGTGGATTCCAGGGCGAGGCGACTGCTGACTGAGCGGGACTGGCGATGTGGATGGGCGACGGACCTGGGGCTGAGCTGTCGACGAGAGTGAGCTGCGGTGTGGAGGCGTGCGGGGTTTGTGGTTACGGGTGGCTGGGGCTGGGCGTCGGGCGTCGTCGGAGGAGACGCGCGAGGAGGTGGGGCTGGCGGGTCGAGCTCGGGCTGATGGTGCACTCGCGGGAGAAGGCTGGCGAGGGGCTGGGGTTGGCGTGTGGCCTGGAGTTCGAGGTGGGTTGAGTTGAGAGAGAGAATGAAAGAGAAGAGGGAGAGAGAGAATGAGATTACAGGGGTGGCGGTGTGAACACGAGGGGAAGAAAGAGAGGGGTTTATATAACATATATATATATTATATTAGGGTTAGGGTTAGGGAATTTAAAACAAAAATAATTAAAATAAATAATTACAGGTATTTAAAAATTAAACTAATTACATAATAATTATCCACAAATAAAAACATACATGTTGTGCTAATACAACAGTTGATACGAAATAGTTGAAATATACCCATATTGTATAATTAAACAAGAATAATTAATAATAAAAATATTTTTGCTAAAATTTAAAGCTAAATAATTATGGGACAATTACGTACACAGTAAAACGTACTAGTTATACTAATACGATAGATAATATGTAACAATAGAAATAATACAATAAATTATACCAAAATCACGTAATTAATAATACTATGTATTATGTGAAATAATTTGTAATAATATTAATAACACAATATATTATTTAAAATAACACATAATAGTACCGATAACACAATAAATTAATTTCAAAAATTTTTACCACATAAAATAAATTTATAAATATCAAAATTATTTAAATAAATATATAATCAGATTTTTAAATCATAGAAAATTGTAAAAATTGAGAAAAATACAAATACTCTTTTAAAATAATAAATAAATATTTTAAAATACTAAAAATTATTTTAATTAATATCAAGATTTTACGGTCATTATAGTTATTAATAACACCATAATCCATGCCTTACAAGTGCGGGGAATTTTATCCCGAATCCTAAGAAGGGTTAAGTCAACGCCTAACACGCGTTGTTGGTTTAGTCTTTCACCGATTGAAGAAGACACTAGAATCCTCATCTGGGGAATTTGATCCCGAAGTCTAAGTAGGGATAAGTCAGCGCCTAACACGTGTTGCTGGGTAGTCTATTCCTGTAAGAAAGAAAGAGTCTACATATTCAATATCGTAGCACTAAGAGAGTTAACTCTCATAGCACAATTTTTGACCCAAACAAGTATGCGTATTAATTTAACAGAATTTATAAATGTTTGTTTATAAGTTTATTCTGAATCACTTTTTTTCTCCTGTAATGTCAATTGTAAAAGCGACATGCAATATTGATAATGTGATCTAATCGGTTAAGAATATGTAAGAGTATATTCTGCCGAGAGTCTCAAAGCATTAGGGCCTCATTTGGTAAAGTGTTAAGGAAGAGGGATTAAGGAGAATGATTAACATAGTTAACCTACTTGATAATCTGAAAGACTAAACTATTAACTCATTATATAAGTTTTATTTTAGCCATTGTGATCATTTTTAGTATTTGAGAATAACAAGGATTTTGACTATTTTCTTTATAATTAGAAGGGTTAACTCTTAATCCTTCTAAATAGGAGTATTAACAAACCTCTTATTTTAATGGGTTGACTCATTTTAATCCCTCTAGAGAGATTAGCTTAACACTTCTATATTTTTTATGTTTGGCAAATTATGGAGGGTTAACTCACTTTAACCCTTGTATAGATTTTTTTTTATTTCACGGGTTAAAAAGGGGTTAAGTCTCCTTAACCCTTCACTTAACCCTTTGCCAAACGATAATTGGCTGCCAGAATTGGATCCCAAATAATAAATATGTGAGAGCCAATAATCTTTTTTCTATTGCCAAATAAGAAGTATAAGGATGTGCACGAGATATCTAATTAAGAGGATTCAAATCCTGATTATGAAGGGATTGTTCTTGAACAAGGCACTACTTGATAAATTAACGGCTGTTTATTAATGGTCCCTTGATGATAGATTAACGGCTGTTTATTAACTTGATCCTGTATTAAGATAAACAAGGAGGGATCTCTGAAGAAGTAGCGAGAGAGAGTGCAGGAAATCAGCAGAAGAACGGCCAGGCAGACTGGCGGTCGACCACGAGTCAGCAGCGGTCGACCGCGAACGTACACAGAAGGGCACTAGGTTTCGGAGCTGAAGGCGGTCGACCGTGGTGGTCGACCACGAGGACCTTATAGGCGATTATCTCTCGGGAAATCAGTTCGGTCGACCGTCACGGTCGACCGCGAGTTGACTGTAGGATTTTGGTTCTCTGTCGGGGGTGTTCAGTTGACCGCGAGCTTCATACAGTCGACCGTGAAACCTTCGCGGTCGACCGCCACGGTCGACTGCAGATGGAGTTTAGGCTGGGCTTTGTTTTTGACCCGGTTTATTCGCGGTCGACCGCCACGGTCGACTGCAGATGGAGTTTAGGCTGGGCTTTGTTTTTGACCCGGTTTATTTCTGAGTTGATATATAACCCTAAACCTGATTAATTAGGGTTAGGTAAGGATGATTTTGAGCAGTCTTTGAGAGAGGATTGCTACATCCAATTATGGGAGATTTGTGAGAGATCTAGAGCTTTATTTTAGGGTTTGATCGGTGAGATTTATAACTCTATTTGTATTTTCTTGATTTCTAATAGTACGAACTCCTCCTTCCCTGCCCTGTGGACGTAGGCAACTTGTCGAGCCACATAAATAGTTTGTTCTTGCTGTGATTGTGATTTGCTTATTGGTTGTGGTTTATCTCGAGTTATTGTTTGTGTCCCACTCGAAGCTTACGTTGCGCACAACAATTGGTATCAGAGCTTCAGGCTTGTTCGAAGGATTCGGTGAAGATTCCTATCTAAAGAGTTAAATCAACAACATGGGAGAAGCAAGCACAACGGGATCGTCTCTTATGAAGACGATATATAGTTTGAGCATCAATAACATGAAGATTGATGTTCCGAAGTTCGACGACAAGATCAATTTTGGATTGTGAAGGTGTAAAGTGATGGACGCCTTGGATGCACAGAATTTGGAGGAGACTCTTGAGTTGCAAGAGAAAACTACTGATATGGAAGTTAAGGTTTGGAAGAATATGAATAGTAGAGCGTGTGGAGTTATTCGGTCATGCTTGACGCCAGATCTTATTTATGATGTGATGAACAAGACGTCAGCGAAGAAGATGTGGGAAACACTCAATGAAAAGTATCTTACTAAGAGCATTGAGAATTGGCTTCACTTGAAGAAGAGGTTTTACCAGTTCAAGATGAAGAGGGGAGTTTCCATCACGGAGCATGTTAATAACTTCACGAAGCTACTTTCAGACATACCCAATGTGGATATCATGGTTGAGGATGAAGACAAGGCGATGCTATTTTTGTGTTCGTTGCCTGAGGATGATTATGGTACCTTTGTTCTCACTATGATTAATAGAAGAATTACTATTAGCTACAAGGAGGTGACCTTAGCGTTGGTGAATTATGAGTTGAGGTATTGATGAGTCCTCTGAGAAAGGATCGGGAGATGCATTAGTAACGGGAAAGCTGAATGCCCAAAGTTAGACCGAGCCGAGAAGAATAAGGGGAAAGTTGTACAAGCTTCAGAGGTGAATGTTATCAAGACTCACTACAACAAAATACAACATTGCAGACGAAACAAAAACGTCAGCAAAGGTTTAAAAAACGTCGGGAAAAATCTTTCCTGACGCAAAATGCAGCGTCGCTAACGCGTCGCCAAAAGTGCGTTAAGGAAAGTATTTGGCGACGCAAATACACTATGTCGCCAAAAGTACACTTTTGGCAATGCGTCATGCATCGGGAAAAGTACATCTTTAGCGATGCATAATATTTTGCGTCGGCAAAACGTGTACTTTTGACGACGCATGCAGCGTCGGCAAAAGCTATGCGTCGACAAAAGTATAGCTTTTAGCGATGCAAAATTGTTCGTCATTAAAAATTATACTTTTGGCGACGCAAGTTAGCATCGGCCAAAGTTTAGCTTTAAGCGACGTAGAATAAAGCCTCGCTAAAAACTATACCTTTGGCGACGCAAGATAGCGTCGCTAAAAGATATTATTTTTGGCGACGCCATATAGCGTCGGCAAAAGTATTTTTTTCAGTCGGTAAAAAGTATATTTTTATTAACACTAATTTGCATCGCCAAAAGTAATATCTTTTCTGTCAACTACACTGAACCTAAACATCCACAACAAATTTGCTCCCATTCACATCAACAAAGAAACCAAACATCAAATTATACTCCAAACAAGTTGCATATTAACAACTAAAATAATATCGGTGCTTATTTTCACAATCAATAAAATGAAACAAATAATAACATTAGTAAATAGATTTAAACGCAATTCTATTAAACAAATAACAAGTGTTTGACACATGTTTTATTAACAAATCCAACCATCATGATTAAGTAGGCTTGAACAATAAAGACTACAGAGAACTCATGTCTTATCAACATTGCAAGCATTTCCTTCATCATGTCCCTAGCTTCTTCCCACCTTCACCATCCATCTCCAACTTCTGTTATGTAGCTGCAATGGAAAGAAATGTACTCAGGAAGGTAAATAAAAAGTTAAAATCAAACACAAAAAAGTGTACTCAGTGGATTATAAAATGGATCATAATTCATTAAATTTAACAAACACTTTGGATTATATCCACATGAATTATAAGCCATTTGGGGTTTATAAGCGAAGTGGATTATAATCCAAAGTTGCCAAACATGGCCTATGTACTGCCGATTCTATCCAATGAATGACTGAAACCACATCAGCAGACATGCATATGGCGTATGAACACAGAACAACTGCAACCACAGCACGTATGTGGTAGACACACCAGATTATTTTCGGTGATACTGCTATAAATGATTCAAGGTCAAATTGTACTGCTAAAAATTGTGCACTGGATAATCAAAATCCAAAAACAAATTCTCACTTACTATCTAATTTACACATAAACTTGTCTTTCTAAAAACCTCACCAGAGACAATCTTAACCCAATTCTAAAACGTGAATAATTTTATAAATTGTTGTATACGAAAAACATGAATATGTTTTCGATTTGTTTTCTCCACATAAATACGCATTACTTCAGTAAGAACATCAAATCCAAATTCAGTATTACAAAGATAACATTTCCACCATCTAAATACGCATTACTTCAGTAAGAACATCAAATCCAAATTCAGTATTACAAAGATAACATTTCCACCATCAGATTCAGGATATCCACTCAGGGTTTGTCAAATCCAAATTCAGTATTACAAAGATAACATTTCCACCATCAGATTCAGGATATCCACTCAGGGTTTCTTTGTAATGATCAGCTATAGCAAAATTATTGTTTCCAACATTAAATATTGCAGCGTCCAATTTGTAAATCAGTTTATCCCAAAAATTCTAATCAGCACCTTAAATATATTCATTTGTTATACACTTAATGCTAAACTACATAATTTTATAATGCACATTTTACAACTATAGAATCATTATGATAGCATTAATATGTCAGTCTCCAAAATTATTTTTTCCTATCTAAATGTATAGGAATCAGCTTTACGCACTTCACACCCAAATTGATGTACCACTTAAAAGTGCAAGTATGATGAGAAGCAAAATGTCAGATAATCTAAAGAAAAAGAGAGTTTAAAAGAAATGAGGTCATTAATGCTAAACAATTAAGCATGTTATAGCATAAGCATGTGCAGAAAGATGAAGCGAAAATATTTACTTCAACGAATTGGATCAAAAGCCTACAAAATGGAACATACAATTATTCAATAGTGTGCTTTAGTGACTCAACTATTTTCTTCTCTCTTACCCTTTTGATTGGCCAGTAGGCTGCAACTATCTCATTACATAGAAGTGAATAAAAATTTGCTGGAAGATCTTAGTGAAGGTCATTTTTGGGTGTACATATATCATATCATATTCATTAAACGAAAAACATACACATGACAAAAATAAATTTTGTGCAGCTTTTGTAAATTGTGCATTTCTTCGTATTTTGAAAAAACAATTCCAAACATTCAAATCCTTAAACTTGGAACTATCTATTAGCATATGGACTGCCACAACATTTTCACAATTTTAGTAAGTTCTTTGTAGTTACCTTCAACTTATCTTGAAGTTTCTCGGGATTGTCATTCTCATTATTTAACTCTGATGAAGACATTGACGCCACAGCAAGATGTCCAATATAGTCCTCAAAAAGCTCACTTCCAAAGAGAAGGGTAAAAACGGCAGTAGCATCTAACATGTTAGCCCTGAAGAATGTGGAGCCATGTATTAAGATTGTTATGCTGAATTCAAATAAATCAATAACTAAAGAGAAGAAGTTTTCTTTCTCTTCAACATATATTAGCGTACAAATTTTCAAAAAGTTACTACCTAGAAACGCCAATTGTACCACTCCCATCGTAGATTTTCCTTTGCACCGGATCACTCAAGATTTGATATGCTTCTCCAAGGACCTGCATTATGAGGTAATTTTTCAGTAATATGTATTCAATAAAAATTAAAAAGTTAACGCCCTGCTATTCTTGGAAGATATAGATTTTTATTTAAAACAAAGTAGAGTTGTGGTCAAAGAAACATATTAGACTTGCCTGAAATCTCTCAGCGGCTTGAGGATCATCCGGATTTTTGTCAGGATGGACCAACCTTGGCGGTACAAAAATTATTAAATATTACTATTCATTGTATATATCATCATGAATTTCAAATCTAGAATAAAGGAACATAAAAGAAAATTATGAATTACTCAATTGCGTGATACATGTCAGTACTCAACAGAATCCTATTTATCTTCGCACTACAAGTAAGCAAGCTGGCTCCCCTCCATGAAGCATTCATAATTTCAAATTTTTTGCGTGCAAGTCAATTTTGCTACTTCAAACTACAAAACACCGCGTGGATTTGCTGCTAGCCAATATCAGTGGTATCAGTAGGTTTCAATACATGAGATCAACATCTTTTTCTTCTTTTTGGAGAATAAGGGCCTCAACCCATTAATACATGAGATCAACACGCTTTCTATCTGATATCAAAGAGCCTATATGTATCATTATTGGCATCTTCCAACTAAATCAGACCATGCTTGAGATTTGATATGATATAGTCATACACATTGTTATCAGCTGATATTCCAAACATTGGTGCAAGGAGACATAATTGCACTATTGTCTAAAGCTAAAAATTTGAATATAAATTGTTTCAGTGTTCTATAACAGATCATCGTAAATAAGCAAAAGTGATGGATATATACAAATTTAACATTAAGAAGTCTAAACTCGGCAACAAAATGAAATTCTATAGGATACCCATCTCAATTTCCTTTTTCGATAAATCTCCAGAAGTAGAATTGGGGTCTATGTGCATATCTCAACATACACACAAATATCCACTACAAATTACTCGCAAGATGCAATTTTGACGAATACCCACCTCCTGGAATCTATAGAAGCAACAAAAACAAGCAACAAGATGCAACTTTGTACCAAATCATCAAGAGCATGCCTCTGGAATCGCGAGCACTCACTGAACTCTCCATTGTTAGCATTTACAACAAGCATTGATGGAAGTACCTAAAACATGAAACTACAAACCAGCTCACTAGTGTTCCTTATGTGAGACTTGACATGTGAATAACTCTAAGAAAGAAACATAACATTAGAAGATAATTTTATAGTACATGCAATAATCTGGGATCACCACATTTAGGGAGGCGGATAGTCTAGCAGCAATTGACTGCGCATTCTTGGATATTATGCAGAGCCTTTCACCAAGATATGCAATGACAAATGACACACAGGGAAGAACCTGTAATCACAATATCAAGACATCATTGGACTCATAAAACTATATAAATTCAAAAGCGAAAGACTCAAATATCATGGCTTTTCCCAACCACTATAGAATGCGTTTGGCTTTGGCATATTCTCTCTGTTTCAAGTCACCTCTGAATCAAGAAAATAAATAACAACAAGAGTATAACAAAGGAAGGTAAAAACTTAAGCTACCAGACGTGCTAATCTTGCGAATGGCATGATTGATTCTATCCGCGACATAAAAATTATCCTTCCCGTCAATTGGGAAGCTCCGAGGCTTATCGAACATGGCAGCCATCTTATCCCCATCAGAGAACCCAGCAACACCTGATCCCCATCGGTGGAATCGAGGAGGAGGAGATCGGTTGATCGATGACGTGGGAGGAGAGAAAAGGGGCAGATTTGGGCGGAGATGAGCCTGTATTTGTGGAAATCGATGACGGTGGACACTGAGTAGCCTAATTCCAACTCCAACTTACAGGATCAAGGCTTTGAGGGATGGGTTTCCATTGGGACTGGATGAAGGGGCTGAGTGAATGAGATGGGAAAAGAGCGGATCCTTGGTAGAACGCTCGATAAGAGGGGGTGGGGGAACGGGGTCGGCGGGATGGGGCGGCTGTGATCAGAGGAGAGAGAGAGAGAGAGAGAGAGGAGATTAGGGTGGAACAAGAGAAATGATTTTGGAGGCGGCCGACGCAGATGAATAAAACAGCGTCGTTAAAAATAGAGCTTTTAGCGACGCTAACCTAACACGTCGTGAAAAAGAGACTTTTAGCGATGCTAACCTAACACACCGCAATAAATGCATACTATTAGTGATACCAACCCTAAAACGTCGCTAAAAATATATGTTTTTACCGACGAAAATGAAAAACGTCGTGAAATCCATATACTTTTACCAACGCTAATTTAAAACGTCGCAAATAATATACACTTTTAGTGACGCTAATTATAAACGCGGGAAAAATATATATTTTGCTGACGCTAACTAAAATCACCGGGAAAAACATAATTTTTGGTGACGTATTTAACCATGCATCGGGAATAAGCGTTGGAAAAAGTATAATTTGTTGTAGTGACTAGTGGCAACAATTCAGATTCAGATTCTTCGGTCTATTCATTATCCGGACTACCATCAGTTTGTGATGCCGACTCTACGGAGTGGATGTTGGATTCGGGTGCTTCTTACCATGTTTGCCCTAGGAGGGATTGGTTCTCTAGCTTTCAGGAGTTGGAAAGAGAGGATGTCATGCTCATGGGTAATGGATATGCATGCTCTATTGGTGGTATTGGTACTATTTGAATTAGCATGAGTGATGGGATTATGCGAGAGTTGGATGATGTAAGGTTCGTTCTACATTTGAAGATGAACATCATTTCACTTGGAGGTTTGGAGGCAGCAAGCTATAGAGTGACCTTGGTGGACGCACGCTTGAAGGTCACATTAGGGTCCATGATTGTGATGAAGGGCGTTAGAAGGTGTGTTCATTTAGGCATTTGGGGGCCTTCCAAGGGAGCATCATTGGGAGGTAATAGGTATGTGGTTTTCGTAGTTGGGGATTGCTCTAGGCATTAGTGGGTTGCAACCAAGTCTCTTTGGTGTGAAAATCCTAGAAGCACGCAACAGAAGGAGGAAGTGTATTGGTAGAAAGATAACCCGACGTTCTGATTATGGTAGGGGTTCTTTCTTGCATTTGTGCAGAGCTCACGGAAATAGGAGACACTTCATTGGTGTGGAAACTTTGAGGTGACGTGATGAGATGGCAGATTTAGGGAGCTGTTCCTTTCTGGAGGAGGATCAGCATTTGATGTCGAGCATTAGCATTGGTGTGTGGGCTACGACACGTTTGGACCATCTTATGTATAGGTTGCCGATTGCTGCATGTAGAGATATAGGATCTGGTAGAGCAGCTTTAGATTTTGGGTTACGTCAGATATTTGGCTACCCAGCATTTGGTCACATCGTGGATGTGAGATTTGATCCGATAGCACATTTGGATTCAGAGACATATTTGATTATCAGATATTGGCTTCTGACTTTATTCTGAGCAGGTATGTCACGTTTGACTCTCGGCAGGTGGAGAGTGGTGATCAGATCTTGGGACATCGCAGTGGGTGGAGAGTGATGCTATTCCATGTTGGGTGGAGACTCCAGATCATACTGTATCATTTGGGATTCCAGCTGATGTGACACAGATTGGGAATCGTGTTTATTTGGATACAGATGATAGGTTGATTGATTCAAGTGCAGCTGATAGATGGAGTCTGGATATAGCCATTGGTTCATCTCAGGTGGAGATGTTTGGATTATTTCAGTTTGGGGCCATTGGAGGTGCTATCAGCCATAGACTTGATCGTGATGTTGGAGAAGAGTTGTAAACTCTTCTAGTGGATTGAGGCCTTTGGAAGCCATTTGGATGAACTACGTTCGGCTTGATTCCTTGGGCAAGAGGATACGTAGGCAGCCTTTCAGATACAGCCGGTTTGATTTCGATGGGGGAGTTCGTTTTCAGCTCTAGTTTGGATCCCAGACTTGTTGTAGAGTGAGTCTGTTATCATGGGAAGTTTTCACAACGTCCTGGATGCAACAAGTGAGATTATTGGATGATTTGGTGTAGGCTCAGTTTTTTTTATAGAAACATTCACCAAGATGGAGAATTGAAGAAGTGGCGAGAGAGAGTATAGGCGATTATCTCTCGGGAAATCAGTTCGTTAGACTGCCACGGTCGACCGCGAGTTAACTGTAGGATTTTGGTTCTCTGTCGGGCGTGTTCGGTTGACCGTGAGCTTCATACGGTCGACCGTTAAACCTGCGCGGTTGACCGCTACGGTCGACAGCAGATGGATTTTGGGCTGGGCTTTGTTTTTGACCCGGTTCATTTCTGAGTTGATATATAATCCTAAACCTGATTAATTAGTGTTAGGCAAGGACGATTTTGAGCAGTCTTTGAGAGAGGATTGTTGCATCCAATTGTGGGAGATTTGTGAGAGATCTAGAGCTTTATTCTAGGGTTTGATCGGTGTGATTTGTAACTTTATTTGTATTCTATTGATTTCTAATAGTAAGACCTCTCCCTTCCTTGCCGATTGTGATTTGCTTATTGGTTGTGGTTTATCTCGAGTTATTGTTTGTGTCGCACTCGAAGCTTCCGCCGCGCATAATAATCTACTCTTGGAAGTTCATTTAATATTGTAATGCACACGACGATTGGTTGAATAGTCTACTACAGAGCATGTTTTTTGAGAAATCACATGATGTTTTATATGTTACCTCTCATTGAAGTGTTAATGTAGAAGGAATTTTGATTCTTTCTACTGTAAGAAAATAGTGGAGAGATCATTGTCTTAATCACGATTATGATTATCTAATAGATGATTATGAATTAAGCTCATTCCGAATTTACAATAGGAAAAAAATCACAACCATCCATTAATTATCAACAGTCTTGATAAAGTAATGATTCCTCCATTACATTTTTTTGTAGTGGAGATGGTCCGAATCAATATGTGTAGAAAATCATATTGTTCTACAATATTTAAAAAGTTGTTTCTCTAAGCAAATATTAAGAATATCACAGTGAATAAGTGACCGAACATGTATAGTATGAGAGTATTTGGTGAAACCGGTCCAAAGAGATTGATCATCAGATCCTTGGTTTTCATGATTTGTTCACAACTTTAAGAATCGATATTCCAATATTTTTTGTAGTGGAGAGGATCCGAATCCATATATGTAGAAAGCCAAATCGTTCTACAATATTTAAAGAGTTGCTTCTCCAAGCAAACATTAAAGATATCACAGTTAATTAGTGACCAAACTTGTGTAGTATGAGAAAGTATCTCGTGAAACCGGTCTGAAGAATTTGATTATCAGACCACTAGTCTTCATGATTTGTTCACAACTTTAAGAATCGATATTCCTTTGAAACATACTTAGTGTCGTGGATCAGATCCGCTAGATAATTTCACGAAGAATACAAAAAGATTTATCTGCAATTAACTATGTATCTTATTGGAGTTATAATAAGTGTAACTTAAAACTTGACATTGTAGTGGGAAAGTTTAGTCCCACATAGGAAATGGAATAGGAAGAAATAGCGTTTATAAGCCTTTCCCTTCTCTCTTATTCCTAGAAGAAAATAAGGGTTATGCTCTATACCACACACGTGCGCGATGGTAGGGTCGGGCTCGGGTTCGGGTCAGGTCGGGGGGCGCGCGCACACGACCTGCGGACACGAATGCAGCCACGGATTGAGGCTCTTAACCTGCTATATTTTGTTTTTTGCTAATGGGAATAATTAAAACATAATTAATATGATACAGATTAAAAACATGATTAATGTTTTGTAGCGACTAGCATGAAACTGCGGATTAGTATTTTGTAACGGCTAGCATTAAACTAGGG
This sequence comes from Asparagus officinalis, assembly GCF_001876935.1. NCBI lineage: Eukaryota > Viridiplantae > Streptophyta > Magnoliopsida > Asparagales > Asparagaceae > Asparagus > Asparagus officinalis. Next base: position 19,563,940 of record NC_033799.1, on the reverse strand, counting down.
ATTAATATTTTGTAACGGCTTGCATTAACGTGATTAATATTTTGTAACGGCTAGCAATAACATGATTAATATTTTGTAACGGCGAGTAATTAAAATGTATTAACTGCGGATTTATGAATTTAAATGACAAAACGGCTAGCGGGATTTGTGGGATAACGGACGCGTCTCTCAACCTATATAAAGACCGGTATATACGAGGGTTAACAAGAAAATTTTTGTGAAGAAATAGATCTCTTCTCTTCCTCTTCTATTTTCAAAAATATTTTTCTACTATTACATTTTCGCTGGTTTCCTAAAAGTCGAGGAGAATTCGCAAAGCCTTCTTGAAGCTCGTGCCGACGAGAAGGAGGTCGCCTGACCGAGGGTCGTTGTATCTTCAAGAACTATTGTCGCGTAGCCCTGTACGAGAAGGGGCAATTAGATTCTTGGGATAGTGCCTTGCACGTACGCCTCGATCATCAGGCCGTATTTCTAACCTTATTTATTTTCGTTTTAATCATTTCTTATATCTGTGTTATAATATTAACCCATCATTATCTAAAAATTATTAAGTTTTTAAACTAATTTACATTTTAATTATTGTCTAAATAACAAATATTCCCAACAATCAAAGAGTTTAATTACGCTGTTTAGAATAATATCACGTTTAGCATGTTTTGTGCTTTGTTTCGTATTATGTTTGTTATGTTAATGCAGTCTACATCTTATAAAACCGACATGCTACACTTGATTCAGTTGTTTGAATGTTTAAATCACATCTGTTGCATTATAATAACAAAATTATTCATTCATCATCAAATTATGGCTACAAGTGAAATTATGTCGGCTAAACTAGAGAAGTTTGATGGGAACAATTTCCGTCGTTTGCAAAACCAAATGAGATTTTGGTTAACAACTCTAAATCTAATAACTGCCATAGAACTAGACAACCCATCTTCATCTAGACTAATTACTAGGTAATCTTCCTCATCTTCCTGCACAGATTCCATTCATATCCCGAGAACACCTCAAGAAATAGAGTATCATTGTCTATACAGAATCTTAGGAGCCTTATCTGATAGGTTATACGATATATATTATACTATCACTAATGCTAAAGTTCTATGGGAAACACTAGAGAAAAAAATATGGTTTAGATGATATGGGAATTAAAAGATTTAAAGCTTCTGATTTTAACAAATTTAAAATGGCAGATTCTAAACCAATGAATGAGCAAATTCATGAATTCGAACATATAGTTCACCAATTAAAAATGAATGGATCAATCTTAGATGAAACGTTTCGCATAGCCTATCTTATAGACAAACTTCCCAAATCCTGATTAGATTTTGCCAAAAACCTTAGCCATACCCAAGGAGATCTTACCTTTGAATAAGTGTTGAATGCCATTAGAATCAAAGAGCAACATAGACTCAGGGAGAAAAATGAAACAAAATCCGAACCCAAAGTAAACATGTTGAATCCAAACATTTTTCCAAACACAAGAAACATCTCTTCCACCCAAATCAAAGTAAAACATTTAAGAAGAAATCCTTTCATCAAAATTAGAACCTTGTCCACTTTCAAAAGAAGGAAGGAGCTGAATGTCGAGCATGTTTCGTTTGGGGACGAACCAACCACCTTGCTAAGGACTGTTTTTATAAGAAGATAGAACCACCCAAGCCTAGGAAGGGAGGACCTCCACCTAATAAGTCACAAGTAAACATGGTGACTTCCAGTTCAGCTGAGACTGCTTTCAGGTCTGTTCCCTTCACCCGTGAAGTAAACATGACCTTTCAAGTAAATGATTGGTAGATTGACACTGGAGCTAATATTCTTGTTTGCTCTAATCAATCTCTATTTTCCACTTATCAGGTCTCAAGTAGAGGAACTATGACAATGGGAAATAATAATGTGGCTCCTGTATCTGGAATAGGTCAGATCAACCTAAAGCTGACTTAGGATAAGATTTTGATCCTGCAGGATGTTCACCATGTCCTAAATTTGATTAGGATTAAATACCTTCATAAGGAGATAGGTGTGTTTCTACCTCAGGCTATAGAAATACATCTGTAGGCGTCTAAAATTACCTATGAGAGCCCGCACGCAGCTCGAAGCAAAGAGTGGATGAGTCAAGAAGGCTTACCCAATTGCCTCACGTGCGTCGATCAACACGCGCAGGCCAGTTAGCTCGTGTGTGTCAGTCAACACGCGCACGTCAATCAGCTCGTGTGCGTCGGTCAACATGCGCACGTTAGTCACCTCGCACGCGTCGGTCAACACACACATGTCAGTTAGTTCGTGTGCGTTGGTCAACACGCGCACGTCAATCATCTCGCGCACGTCGGTCAACACGCTCATTTCAATCAGCTCGCGCGCTTCGGTCAACACGTGCACGCCAGTTAGCTCATGTGCATCGGTCAACACACGCATGTCAATCAGCTCACGCATGTCGGTCAACACACACACGTCAGTCACCTCGCACGCATCGGTCAACACGCTCACGTCAATCAGCTCACGCGCGTCGGTCAACACGCGCACGTCAGTCATCTCGCGCGCGTCGGTCAACACACGCATGTCAGTTAGCTCGCGCACGTCGGTCAACACGCTCACATCAATCAACTCGCACGTGTCGGTTAACACGCTCACGTCAATCAATTCGCACGCATCGGTCAACACGTGCATGTCAGTCAGCTTGCGTTCGTCAATCAGCCTCAGCAAAGCGTACAAGTCAACGAAACACCGAAATGCAAAAAAGAGAGAAAGAGTCTCAACTCGCGTAGGGGTGCGGGTCACCACCTGGTAACCCGTGCACGCGGTTCACCACGAGGTGAACCGAGGCCGCGCGCGTCAGCACGAGCTGTTTCGCGTAGGTTTGACCCAAAAATGCATTTTGACGGGTTTTTATGGGTTTTCTCAGGATTTATCTGTTCCAGGGGTTCCCAACTTACTTGATATCATCCACAAACATGGTTAGGCCATTATTAACTGAAGATAAGGCCAAATCGTTTATTCTCATCCGAATACCTGCATCTGAAGCCCTATAAATATGAGCTTAAGGCCTCCATTTTACAAATCTGGAATTTTATCAAGGGGGCAAGGTGCTGCTGGATTGAGGAGTCAAGGAGCACGAAATTTTAGTGAAGGTTAATCAGATCCTGACAAACTTCAGCATAAAGAGGAAGGCTTTCGGAGGATCTGAACCCGTATCCCCCGTCCGTTCCTTAAGATTAGGCTTAGTCTTAATCTTGAAAAGAGCACTGATTTCGCTTGGTCGATTTCAGTGCTTCAAGCGAATACTTCCTTGGTGAAGTAGGAGTTCTATCAATTTTTCGGTAACCGGATCTGATCCACAGTCGTCCATGGATATTAACATCCCCTGCACAGGCGAAGACCCACACAAGCAAGAGTTGATAAACAGTTCTTATGTTTATTTTTTAGAGAGTTGTAATCTATATTTTTGTTATTTGAATTCATTGTAAATGACTAAAGTTGTAATGGAATCGATAATGAAGACTACTTTTGATGAAAATAAGCTGGCGACCACAATGCGAGCCAACAGCTTCGCTGCCGAAGCTCTCGTGCCGCAACCAGCGATCAAGATCCTGGTGAATGAAGAGGTCGAATTTGAGTTCGACCAACAGAAGTTCGAGGAATACTTGTTCTCCTCTAGATCCGCCTCTCCTCGCAGATCTAGAAAATTCCACTGGTCTTCTGACATGAAGACCCGAGAAGATGATCTCCGCGTCGCCGCCACTACAGTTGTAAATCAAGACGTGTCGCCGATATCCGGCGAAGTTAGATCAGCAGATCTGAACTCCTCCTAGACAAAAGAGTCAGTCGCTGAAGGTATGCCAATGTTGTTAAAGAGGGCGCGCCAAAGACGACGTCAACGCCTTGCGCGTCCACTTGCAAAGGTTTTGGAGCCAATGGATGGGATCCGCTATGATGTGGATCTGAAATCTAGTCAACACCAAGAACAACAATGGCGATCGAGCAACTCCTCCTCTAAAGAAGCGAAGAACGAATGGGTCCGCGTTAAGAGGACCCGCTCTACCCTTGAGGAGCGAATCCAGAAGCGCCGTGTATTGCTTGCACAAGCCCGAATTCTTATGCAAGAAGCCAAAAAATTGCAGAAGGAAGAAGTGGAAAAGAAGCCACCAAGACTGCAAAAAGTACGGAGGCCAAAGTCCAAGACGGCGGCCGAAAAGATCAAAAAATGCAGGTCACTTCAATCTGACCCTCCCCACCGCGGGTCACTTCAATATGACCCTCCCAGCTATGGGTCACTTCAATCTCACTTCAATCTGACCCTCCCGGTCGCGGATCACTTCAATCTGACCCTCCCAGCCGCGGGTCACTTTAATCTGACCCTCCTAGCCGCGGGTCACATTAATCTAACCCTCCTAGCCGCGGGCCACTCAAGTCTGACCCTCCAAGCTACGGGTCACTCAAGTTTGACCCACGCTAGGACCAAGACAGAAGATGTTCTACACTTGTTTCTCCGATTCTATCGAGTTTTGCACTTTCAGTGAAGCCCTGCAGTAGTGTAGACTTGTCCAAAAGCAAGAAGCCGATAGCCGATCGCCTTGGTCCTTTGCACGATGATCGAGGCAAAGCTCCAATCAAGGAATGCTTAGGCCCATTGATTGAGTCTCGAGCAGTTTATCAAGCTGGGGGTCGTAATCATCCTCCTAAGCAGTGGAAGAGAACGCATGATGGAAAAATCTTTACAACCGATCGCATTGGATTGCGCGTCGAAGTCTGGGAGCCCGTTAAGGTTCTACCCTCACGAAAACGTAGCCTCGAACGCATGACTCCTGAAGATGCTAACAAGATGCTAACAAAGCGATGAGTCCCCAGAGGAAAGCGTATTCGTCTGACGATGACGTTATACCTGAGGAGTCATACTAACACACAATAGATTGCTCCGGCCATAAGACCGATGAGTTGTCCAATCGAGCTGGAGGTACAAACAAATTCCAGAAAAGAAGTACCTGAGAAATGGATTCTCATTGTCAGTGTGCTAAGATTATCAAGGCAGTGTTGTCAGAATGTTGCTATCCCAAACCTGTCCTAGAGAGAGTTTTAGTATTTGAAAGAATCTCCACCGGAGCATCCGAGTCCAAACCAAGGCGTTTCCGTAGAAAGAAATTAGCCGCTCAAAATGATGAATTTCCAAAAGTTTCCGCCAACATGATCAGCAAAGGAAAGTCAACACGACACTTTAGTCCAGACCAGTTTTTAGGAATATCCCAATGAATAACCTGATTGCGATCAGGGACCAGTAGACGAAGGGATTACCAGAGAATGCAAAAAGGACTACCCTCAGATAAGGAAACGTCGGATGCTTGCTCGGCAATGGCTTCCGATGATATGGCATCCAGCGCGGGACGATCCTATGAGTCATATATGATCAATACAGAACAAATGGCTAAAATTCTCAAAGATGCTCTAACCAAGCATAAAGAGAATTTCAAATTTGAAATGGGCTAAAATTCTCAAAGATGCTCTAACCAAGCATAAAGAGAATTTCAAATTTGAAATGGAGATGGCTATGCAGGAGATGAGAGAAAGAGAATTTCAAATTTGAAATGGAGATGGCTATGCAGGAGATGAGAGAAATGCATAGCCAACAAATTACGGTGCTGACGAATCAGCAGAGAGAGTCCAGTCGTCGTAATAATCCTAACCAAGTTGATAGTGATCAGGAAGCAGACGAGAATGCCAACATGGATATCCCTCCCATTGATAACAATGCTGGGGGTGATCCCTCAGATGATAATAAAGTTGTCATTCCAATCTTGAACTTCGTCGGGTATGGGATTGATTCCCACTCTCTCGGGTATGGACACAGTATTCCGGACTTTTTTACTTCTTGAGAAGTCATCAACGCATTGATTTTGCTCTCTAAGTCCCTCATACCCATACCCAACGAAGTTCAAGATTGGAATGACAACTTTTGAGAGAAGTTCAAGATTCAAGACGTCTTGTTGACAGCTAACAATCCCACAGCGAATGGATTGGTGGAGGCCTTTAACAAGACTATCATAAAGCTTTTATCAAAACTCATGAAGACTAATAAATGAGATTGGAATGATAAGCTTGGCGAAGCTCTATGGGCCTATCGTACCACGGTCCATACGCCGATGGGAGAGACTCCATATTCTCTGGTATACGGGTGTGAAGCCGTTCTTTCATTGAAAATCCAAATTCCATCTCTTCAGATCGCTCTTGCAACAGAGTTAACAACCGAAGAACAACATCAGAAACGTCTCGAAGAATTCGAGATACTCAACGAAAAGCGCTTAGAAGCTCAACAGTACATCAAGTTCTACCAAGCCAGAATTTCCCGAGCTTTTGATAAAATGGTTTGACAATAGAGTTTTAAAGAAGGAGACTTGGTCTTAGCTGTCCGACGACCAATGATCCTTAATTCCAAGAAGAAAGGCAAATTTCAACCTAAATGGGAGGGGCTATTTGTAGTAGAGAGAGTCTACTCAAATGGCGCATATCACCTTATTTCCAAGGAAGGTGCCTGGCTCATGATATTGATAAACGGGAGGTTCCTGAAAAAGTACTACCCTTAGTGCATTCGGGATAACCCATGTAACGAGGAGTTCCCGGAAGAATATCACGAGGGGTACTCTTAGGGATAACCAGGTAATTATAAAAGGGATAAGCAAGAAATCCCCATATGGACTCTGAATGTCCTCAATGATGGAATGTATCTCATTACTGAGATTAAATTCACCAACTTTCGTGAATAGTTTTGTTGAGACGAGATTCGATCATTTTGATAAATTAATCTTCCCTCACAAAACCCCCACTGGTGTTTGACAATTCATAATCTTCCACCACAAACTCCCTCACGATCAAATTAATTGACGATGGGTCCACCAAAATTCCTATCGGTTAAATCCGTTCAAACTCTCACCGTGTTTGTGCACTTAACAATTGCGTTGTTAAAACACTAAACACGACACTCTATCCGCCAATCCTTGGCAATTTTCAAACTTTGCGTGTTAAGCCTTAATCACTTAACACCGAATTCCCCCTTCGAGTGGCTAGTACAAGTCGGCATTTTCACTGCTATCTGTATTCCACTCCTACTGTTTTCATGATCAAACCTATAAAAGTTAGGGCCAAGGCCAGAATCCCCTCTCGATTCCTTCCAAGAACGAGAGGTCCACATTCAATTCAGGCAATCAAACCTATAAAAGTTAGGATTGCCTCCAACTGATACGAGTCGCCGTGCGAACACCCTTTGGTTGCGGAATTACCAAAAGGTGGGTTGAGAAGAGGATGACCAAAACACAAGAACAACTCAGTATATGGCGAAGGAAAATACCTTCTCTAGATTATGAAGAACAAAAGATTACAATCTCTCCCTCACAATCTCACTAGAATTGAGAACAACCTCTCAATCCTCCCTAAACCCTAATATAATGATTAGAATCTCTCTTGAATCTATCATTGATTACATCTCATCGCTTAGAAACCCTAAAACAATCCTTTATATAGGTGTATAAACGTGGATGGCAATCTGATAAATAACCAAGCCCAAAATCAACAGGAATTTGTGTGAACAGAAACCCAACCAAATCAGGAAACCGTCGATGAGTCGACTCATGACTGAGATGAGTCGACTCATGACACATGAGTCGACTCATAAACTGATGAGTCGACCGAGCAGAAACTTTTGTCAAAACGGCTGAGTTTCATGAGTCGACTCATGACAGGTATGAGTCGACTCAACCTAATGAGTTGAGTCATGTAAATATGAGTCGACTCACGAGCTGAAAACTGGATCCTTCGAATCTGCTGCTCGTTGTCTCGTTCCACGCTTCCACCTGTGTTCCACTATACTATTTTATACCCCTATTCTCATGCTATCATGAGAATCATCTATCCTCAAGCTCCCATGAGGATCGCTAAGTTCCAAAGAGAAGATACACCCGTATCATGGGTCCCCTCTTTAAGAAACTTGAAGTCCCGTTCAAGTTAGAACTGGAGCTGAGGGAACTCGTGAGCCCCTCCTTCTTTTCTGCACTACCTGGCCTTGCTAGGAATCTGATCTCGACGTTCGATCGGAAACAACTTATTCGTCCCGCGTCTCGTCGTAGTCACCATTCGCTCTAAGTTGTAATCCTTTGTCGATGGCTCTTCTGGAAGTATAATGCATAGCGAGACAAACTTCTTGCTTGCATTCACTAGCCTCTTCGCTTGCGTCACCGTCCCTAAGCTTGTCTCCCTCGGAAGAGATGCCGAATGAAATATGAACTTTTCACCACCTTTGGTGAAGGTATACTTCTGAGCCCGCCTCTCGTAGATCGCATATCTATCCCATAAGTACAGATTGCCCAGTATAATTTGACAAACATCCAATGGAACGACGTCGCATGTGACCTCATCAATATACGACTCGTGGAGTGGAAATCTGACAGTGCATTGATCAACTACACTCAGTTTCTCCTCCTTCTGAATCCACCCTAATGGATAGGGCTTCGGATGCTTGACCGTCTTCAGACCCATCTTCTGAACCAAGGCTTCAGATATCAAATTCTTCTCGCTACCCCAATCAACAATGGCATCAACCAAACTGGTCTTCACTTGCAACTTAAGAACAAAGAGCTGCTCTCTCGGGTCGTCGTCCTCCTTCGTGGTCTGTTTTCCCACCATAAGATTGAGACTGTCGTTGGGCTCTGTCATCCCCGGGATCTCTTTCGGACCTTGAGCTACCACGTATGCCTTTTTCTCCTCCTTTCTCTTCAACCCTCTTGGCTTAAGATGAGGATACTTCTCCCAACATCGATCAGCAACGTGCCCTGTCTTTTCGCAATGACCGCAAATCAGCCCTGTTTTCCCTGGATCACCCTTCTTCTCCTCCTTATGCTTGGAACCACTAGACTCGCCTCCCATCTATTTGGAGTCTCCCTTAGTCTCGTTGCCCTTCTTTTGCCTACCCTCAATGGCAATGGCCTTCATGCTCGCCTCTGTAATAGTCTCGACCGTGAATAACTTCATCTCCTTCCAGATTTAGTCGCTCAATCCCGCCATATACTTCATAAATACAGAATATTCCTCTGTCGCAATGTTGAGGACCATCGCCTGCTGCTGAAACCCCGTGGTGTATTCTTGAACAGTTTGATTGACCCTTTGGTGCAAGTCGTACCACTTGTACCAATGCTCTTTAAGGAATCCCACCGGGTAGAACTACTTCCTCAGTAACTCCTTGAACTTGTTCCACGACACCGCCTTCTTCTCCTGCTTGCAGTAGGATTTCCACCACGTCAACGCGTGGCCTGAAAGCTTCAAAGTCGCGAACACAATCTTCTCTTTTGACGAATAGCCATAAAGAGTAAAATACGTCTCCATCCACTCAATCCAGTCATCAAGCCTCTCGACGTCAACACTCCCATCATAAACAGGAATCTCCACCTTGAAGTCAATCTTCAGGTTCTGATAAGAATTCTTACCCCTTTGATGCAATGCAGTCTTAACGATCTCCTCCCCCTCATCGAAATCTGAATCTACTCTCTCCACATCGGACTCAACAATTTTCTTTGAAAAAGATTCACCTTGTTTGTCACCTCCATGAATAAGACTGACGAGTTGTGTGAGAGTCGAACCTATCGTCTCGATCTGCTTCTCCAATGCATTAATCCTCGCTGAATTGTCTCCTTCAGCCATCTTCTCCTTCCTTAAAACATGGACTTCTTCCAATGAAATAAGGATCTCGCCAAGCTTCTTGTATTACGATCGAGTAAGGACCATACACAGGATGCCCCTTCACAGGATCTGATTGCTCTGATTCCAACTTGATACTAGTCGCCGTGCGAGCACCCTTTGGTCGCGGAATTACCAAAAGGTGGGTTGAGAAGAGGATGACCAAAACACAAGAACAACTCAGTATATAGCGAAGGAAAATACCTTCTCTAGATTATGAAGAACAAAAGATTACAATCTCTCCCTCACAATCTCACTAGAATTAAGAACAACCTCTCAATCCTCCCTAAACCCTAATACAATGATTAGAATCTCTCTTAAATCTATCTCTGATTACATCTCATTGCTTAGAAGCCCTAAAACAATCCTTTATATAGGTGTTCAAACATGGATAGCAATCTGGTAAATAACCAAGCCCAAAACTAATAGGAATTCGTGTGAACAGAAACCCAACCAAACCAGGAAACCGTCGATGAGTTGACTCATGACTGAGATGAGTCGACTCATGACACATGGGTCGACTCATAAACTGATGAGTCGACCGAGCAGAACTTTTGTCAAAATGGCTGGATTTCGTGAGTTGACTCATGACAGTCATGAGTCGACTCAACCTGATGAGTCGACTCATGTACATATGAGTCGACTCACGAGCTGAAAACTAGATTCTTCAAATCTGCTGCTCGTCATCTCATTCCACGCTTCCACCTGTGTTCCACTGTACTGTTTTACATCCCTATTCTCATGCTATCATGAGAATCATCTATTCTCAAGCTTCTATGAGGATCGCTAAGTTCCAAAGAGAAGATACACCCCCACCAACCCATTTGGTCAAACCAATAAAAGTTAGGGCCGAAGTCTGAATCTTACTTCGATAAACGAAGAGTTCTTTTTAGTTTAAGCAACCAATCCTATAAAAACTAGGGTTGCTTGAATCTTCTTAATTCTCGGAGTGGAGATCCCACTCTTAGTTTTACCTTTTTGGAATCTTAGGGTGGAGATCCTACCTTGAGTTTTCTCTGCAACTAGAGACAGAATATAAAATTCTTCCGCTTTAATTTTGGGAGATAGAATGTAAAATTCTTCCTATTCCACTGGGGTCCATCTTTACCCTAAAAGAAGACCTGAAGATAGAATATAAAATTCTTTCTCTTCAGTTTTGAGAGAGAGAATATAAAATTCTCCCTCTCCTGCTCTGGGTTTGTTTTTGCCTTAAGAAGACCTGGAGATAGAATATAAAAATCTTCCTCTTTAGTACCGGGTTTGTCTTTACCCTAACAAAGGACACAATTCTTAACTCCAAATCCATTCACCTCATGCACGGGGGAATTTAACTCAACCCCTAAGTAGAGATAAATCAACGCCTAACACGCGTTGTCGGTTTAGTCTTTCACCGATTGAAAAAGACACCAGAAATCAAAGTCTGGGGAATTTTATCCTAAAGATTAAGTAGGGATAAGTCAACGCCTAATACGTGTTGTCGGTTTAGTCTTTCACCGATTGCAAAAGACACCAGAATCTAATTCTGAAGACTTTTATCCTGAATCCTAAGTAAGGATGAGTCAGCGCCTAACACACGTTGCCGGGTAGTCTATTCTCGTGACAAAGACAAAGTCTATGTATTCAATATCATAGCGTCAAGCCTAAGAGAATTCATTCTTTTAGCATAATGTTACATGTGAAACGGATTTAGACAATCTCCATGCTAGCCCGGCTCAAACGGTAGTCGATAAAGGCATATCAAATTCGTTGATGGCTGAGGGTTTGCCAAAAATCATATAAGTTTTGTGGTTGATTATTCCAAACAGAATGAGACATTATAATAAAAGAGACATAATGAATGAAAAAAAGAAATATCTTCTATTAATGAAAATTGAGTTTATAGGTACAAAAGTCAAAGTCAATTTACATGAAGCTTATGGCTGAGAACTTGTTGCTCTAACTTAGACAATTCTACATTATAAGCTTGTTCAAGCTCGCTCTATAGGGTGGTCCTCATAGAGTCCTCATCAGCAGCTAATACCTTCGTAGTTTCCGCTTTCATCGTGTGAGAGCTAATTGCCCGGACATTTCTTCTCGAACACGCTCCACATGTACCTTCGTCATCTTCAAAGCAGCCTGAGCATCCTTCGCCGCTTTTAGCTCTAGCTCTAGTCATACTATTGTGGCATCACCTGACATAAGAGAAGAATCAATGTTGCGAAGAGATGCCGACTTGCCAGCACAAGCCGCTTCCATTTGGTGAACGAGACCCTCTTCTTCCCGAATCTTAGAGTCAGCAGATGCTTGAGCTTTGTGCCATGCTTGTAACTTGGCTTCCATCTGAGCAGCCATATATGAAGAAACTCCAGCTGTCTAAAATTCCTTCAGCTTTTCAAGCTCACGCTCGAGGCGAACCAAGTCTGCGGTGATAGCGTCCGCCAGATCTGAATACCCTTGACTCCTTAGAAAGGTCACAAGTCTGCGGTGATAGCGTCCGCCAGATCTGAATACCCTTGACTCCTTAGAAAGGTCACTTGATGATCGAGATATGACTTGAAGAGGTCAATGGAGATCTGAATACCCTTGACTCCTTAGAAAGGTCACTTGATGATCGAGATATGACTTGAAGAGGTCAATGGAAAGCCCGTTGTGAAGAAGATTATCAACCATCTCGTTCACAAACGAGAAGAAAGCACGAACTTCCATGCGTAGGAGGATTTTTTCAGGGTCATTATTAGATAGCAGCGCCGTGACGATATCATAAAGCTGGGCTGAGAGCCCTGAAAGGAAGAGTAACTATTTAGGAATTTTAGTCCGAGTAGTTTCAAGATAAATGTCGAAACAAAGCTCACCAATAGCGACTGAAGGCTCTTCAATTTGATGCTCTGCACTCGACACTGCTTGCCCGGCTGCATGAATCATTAGAGTTATTACGGATGTAGTAGTCATGGATGTACCGACTTCTTCAGTTGGTATTGCGACCTGTTCAATATGACTTATCCCCGTAGCTGTAGTAGTCATCTCAGTCGTCGGGATTATGAGCTGAGTTTGAGCGACTGACGACTAAGTTTCTATAATAGTTCCTACCAACAACAAGAAATGAAGACCCTCAAGATCGTCAGATATCCTAACAATAGTAGCTGTATCAGTCTCAACGACTGGTCCTACAAGCATAACTCCCCTACGGTTAGGTAAGACTGATAAGGGAATAACTTTCACAAAGGGAAAAAATTCATACCTGCAGAGGAACCAACCTTGATGACCGGTTCAACAGCCTCGATGACCGGTTCAACAGCCTCGATGACCGGTTCGATAGGCTCACGACGAGTTTGTTCTGACAACATGTCATCGAGCAACCTGTCGCTAGGTCCCGAAGGGTCTTGTATGGGATCAGATGGAGATGCGTTGGCTACATTGTGAAGGGTTTCTTTATCACTTGGGCCTTCCATCGAAATATTTATAGAAAGGTCTAAGTGTTAATACATGAGATGAGAAGTTGAAAATTGATGATGAATGGGAACTAAAGTTACCTCCAGTAGTAATGGTAGGCTCTGCCATCTCGACATCAGCAATGGCCTCTTGTAGTTTTTCTAAAAGAGTGAGAAGCATATAAGCAATTAGAGGAGGGATGAACTCAGAGTCGTTTAATGCCCGATATTGCCACCTAAAAGGTGTACTACCGGTAATAGATGTACCTGGGCTAGCGATCATTGTGGACAAATCAGATCCTACAATGGCACCTTCACCATTTTCAAGGGCCACATCTATTTCACCACCTGCCTGATCCTCAGCCACAGCCTCATCTAGTCACGGCACGAAGCTGGATCCTCCATAAAAGTCTAAGTCGAGAGAAGGAGGGTTGTACATCGTTCCGTCTTCTTCATGACCCCCTAGAATATAAAATTTGCTAAGTCTAAAAAGATGACAATAGTTGAAACATTACCTTTCTCACTAATGGACACATCGTCGACCACCTGCGCTTGAGAAGCTTGGGGTTTAGCGTGTCGCTTGATGGTCAACTTTAGTCATTTCGTAGGTCGGACCTCTTTAAGATCCACAGGTCTATTCTGTATTAATGTAGCACGCGACTCGATTGCGATCCAGCTTGAGTTGTGGCTCGAGATTGAGCATGAGTGACAAGGCTACTTCTCCCCTCTTCTCCCTCGGAACCTACATCTGAAAGTTCAACCATCATTCTATTATGAGTGGGAAAAATTCTGCATTTCTTTCAAGCTTTAAGTCGATGAGCTCGATCAGCGATCGATAGATCCCATAGCTCTTTATAAAAAGACTCAGACAAACCTGCTGCATGTTCCTCGAAGTCGCTGTTGACTTCCATAGCACCACCAGCAGTGACTTCATCCTCTTCGGAAGTCTCATCGTCAGAAGCAAACGATTCCTCTTCTACTTCCTCCATCTTCTGCTTGCCTTTGCCTGAGGGACCAGTGAGCTTATTGTCGTGTTTTCTTCATTCCTACAGATTTTCTCGGACCATCCTCTCAACAATACGCGATGCAGCTTCAGCCATCAACTCCTTAATTGGTCTTAGAGGAACGGACTCGTTAGCTGTCATAATCCATTTGCAACATAAATATGTGAGCTCTAAGTGGTGGTCAGTATTCGGAAGACTGAACTTGGCACCAGTACAGCCCTTCACATTCCACAGCCAAGCTTGAGCGCTGTCTACTAGTCTGCCGTGAGTATGAAACCGATGGTTTGGATTCCTGATGTATAACCGGTCGTATCCAAATTGACGAGCAAACCGGCATGGCAGATAAGGCTCTAAATAGCAGCGTTCCTTCACTCGAAAAATGATACGGGTGTATCTTCTCTTCAGGAGCTTAGCGAGCCTCATGGGAGCTTGAGGATAGAAGATTCTCATATCTTGGGAATAGGAGCATGGATGGAGCCAAAGAAGACGGTGAAAGAAGTCAACAGGAACGAAACACAAAAGAACAGGGTAAACTGGCAGATCTCTGGCCGGTCGACCGCAGCACACATGTCGGTCGACCGGAAAACCTGCACGGTGCAGGGTTTGAGAAAACTCTCTGGCCGGTCGACCGGACCAAGCCTGGCGGTCGACCAGATCGCGATTTCTGGGTTTCCTGCTTCGTTTTGGATTCTGTTTTGACAGGGATTACTGATTCTTTTGGTCTTGTTTATTTACAAGTTTGCCATCCACGTTTGCACATCTATAAATAGGATTGTTTTAGGGTTCTAAACAATCAGATCTTAGAGAGAAGTGATCAAGAGAAATTCTAATAATTGTATTAGGGTTTAGAGAGAGAGTTGAGAGATTGTTCTCGATTCTAGTGAGATTGTGAGGGAGAGATTGTAATCTTTTGTTCTTCATAATCTAGAGAAGGTATTTTCCTTCGCCTTATACTGAATTGTTCTTGTGTTTTGGTCATCCTCTTCTCAACCCACCTTTTGGTAATTCCGCGACCAAAGAGTGCTCGCACGACGACTTGTATCAGTATTTCTTCAAAACGCGTGCCTCACATGCACGAGCCCAAGCATGAGCTCCATGAAAGCCAAGTTGAACGCAGCCCTCAGTGGCACATTGTTCAATCAAAATGAGGACCTCAGGAAAGCATTGATTCTCCAAAATGCAGTTCTCAGGAGCGCATTGTTCAATTGGAACACAGCCCTGAGGGATGCATTACTCAATTAGAATGCAATCACCAAGGGAGCGTTTAACTAACAAAACGCTGACCCCAGGCCTGTGTTGCTCGAATAAAACATGACACTTGTGTTCCCATTCTTAAACACAGTTCTTGTGTTCCAAATGCTAAATGCAACTCTCGCGTCCCTTCTCCAAAACGCGATGTGGTACGTCACGTATAAAAAGATTAACATAGGTTTAAGATTCATGTTCACACGTGGTGGAAATCCTACTGCAAGCAGGAGAAGAAGGCGGTGTCGTGGAACAAGTTCAAGGAGCTACTTAGGAAACAGTTCTATCCGGTGGGATTCCTTGAAGAACGTTGGTACAAGTGGTATGGCTTGCACCAAATGGTCAATCAAACCGTTCAAGAATACACTACGGAGTTCCAGCAGCAGGCGATGGTCCTTAACATTGTGACAGAGGAATATTCCGTGTTCATGAAGTATATGGCGGGATTGAGCGATTACATCCGAAAGGAGATGAGGTTATTCACGGTCGAGACTATTGCAGATGCGAGCGTGAAGGCCATTGCCATTGAGGGCAAGCAAAAGAAGAGCAACGAAGCAAAGGGGGATGCAAAGCAAGTTGGAGGCGAGTCTAGTGGTTCTCAGTTTAAGGAGGAGAAGAAGAAGGGTGATCTAGGGAAAGCAGGGCTGATTTGTAGTCACTGCGAGAAGACAGGGCACGAAGCTGATCGGTGCTGGGAGAAGTATCCTCATCTCAAACCAAGAGGGTTGAAGAAGAAGGAGGAGAAAAAGGCATACATGATAGCTCAAGGTCCAAAAGAAGTCCCGGGGATGATAGAGCCTAATAGCAGTCTCAATCTTATGACGGGGAAACATGCCACGAAAGAAGATGACGACCCGAGGGAGCAGCTCTTTGTTCTTAAGTTGCAAGTGAAGACCAGTTTGGTTGATGCCATAGTTGATCCGGGCAGCGAGAAGAATTTGATATCCGAAGCCTTGGTTCAGAAGCTGGGTCTGAAGACGGTCAAGCATCCGAAGCCCTATCCATTGGGGTGGATTCAGAAGGAGGAGAAGCTATGTGTAGTTGATCAATGCACTGTAAGATTTGCGCTCCATGAGTCGTATATTGACGAGGTCACATGCGACGTAGTTCCATTGGATGTTTGTCAGATTATACTGGGCAATCCGTACTTATGGGATAGATATGCGATCTACGAGAGGCGGGCTCAGAAGTATACATTCACCAAGGGTGGTGAAAAGTTCATATTTCGTTCGGTATCTCTTCCGAGGGAGACAAGCTTGGGAACGGTGACGCGAGCGAAGAGGTTAGTGAATGCAAGCAAGAAGTTTGTCTCGCTATGCATTAGACTTCCAGAAAAGCCATCGATTAAGGATTGCAACTTAGAGCGAGATGTGACTACGATGAGACGCGGGATGAATGAGTTATTTTCGATCGGACGTCGAGATCAGATTCCTAGCAAGGCCAGGTGGTTCAGAAAAGGAGGAGGGGCTCATGAGTTCCCTCAGTTTCAGTTCTAACTTGAACGGGACTTCAAGTTCCTAAAGGGGGGACCCATGATACGGGTGTATCTTCTCTTCAGGAGCTTAGCGATCCTCATGGGAGCTTGAGGATAGAAGATTCTCATATCTTGGGAATAGGAGCATGGATGGAGCCAAAGAAGACGGTGAAAGAAGTCAACAGGAATGAAACGCAAAAGAACAAGGTAAACTGGCAGATCTCTGGCCGGTCGACCGCAGCACACATGTCGGTCGACCGGAAAACCTGCACGGTGCAGGGTTTGAGAAAACTCTCTGGCCGGTCGACCGGACCAAGTCTGGCGGTCGACCGGATCGCAATTTCTAGGTTTCCTGTTTCGTTTTGGATTCTGTTTTGACAGGGATTCCTGATTCTTTTGGGCTTGTTTATTTACAAGTTTGCCATCCACGTTTGCACATCTATAAATAGGATTGTTTTAGTGTTCTAAACAATCAGATCTCAGAGAGAAGTGATCAAGAGAAATTCTAATAATTATATTAGGGTTTAGAGAGAGAGAGTTGAGAGGTTGTTCTCGATTCTAGTGAGATTGTGAGGGAGAGATTGTAATCTTTTGTTCTTCATAATCTAGAGAAGGTATTTTCCTTCGCCTTATACTGAATTGTTCTTGTGTTTGGTCATCCTCTTCTCAACCCACCTTTTGGTAATTCCGCGACCAAAGGGTGCTCGCACGGCAACTCGTATCAAAAAATGAGATGGCCTGGCCTTATGTTCATGAGCCATCTGAAACAGCCAACAACAAGAGAAGTCCGATTTGTTGGCAAATCGAGGGAAGCATGGATTGATCACCCAACCCTTGTGCATATGCAAACTTTTCCTAACTTCTGAAATGTCTCGAGCTTTCCATTTGCAGGCCTCGAGTAGTCGCAGTAAAGGAATAGATAGATCTACATCATTGGGGGGTGACATCAGATCAGGGCGATGAAGAACCAGCCACCTCATCAGATAGGTGTAAGGAAGCTCCGATTTCGCCATAGGGATCTTATCAGATAGAGTATCCTCCGCCTGAGTAAAAACCATGACCACTTGGCGAAGCCCACGATGGATATCGGTGACCATTGCGGGCAAAAAAGATAGGCTTTTTTCATAGGCAAGCTGAACGATGATAAATAACACCTCTATCGGCAAAGCATCGGAGGCTTGATACGGCACCACACACTTCTTCAACCAAAGGGCAATGTATCCAACCAACAAAGTTTTGGGGTGGATGGACTTCTGGGCATACCATAAAAAAAATTTAAATTTAGTCCCCGTAGGAAATCTACCTTGAGCACTCGCGATGGTGTAGGAGCGGGCACCGCACTTCTTAATCAGTTCATTAATCTCCGAGGGAGTTAGCAGTTGCAACTCACAAACTGCCTCGTCAAGTTTTTCCAGGTTCTTAAATAAATAGCCAGAGAACTGTTTCAAGCTTATTTGAAGAGACTTCTTTCTCGCAATTAGACTGGTGCTGGCTAACGCTATCTGCTAATGACACGTAAGTTCCCGTAATGTGTCATACCGAGCAGGTTTATGGGTTTTCAAGTTAAGTAGCTCCCAGTTAGAGGGAAAATATTCCTGATATGGTATATCTCCCATTTGTAGTCCAGAGACTCTGTGCATCTCATGGAAAGGTAGTCCTAACTCTCTGTTCTGAGTAAGAAAAAGATTTGGTACCTGGATTGTATAGCTCTATTAATCTAGTGAAGTGCAGAACATTCATCGGCAATCCGTATTGGGTAGCATGAATAGCTTCGTACAATCCTATCGCCTTCAATTCAGCACCCCATCGGTGGAGAACATAACCTGTCATCCTGCCCCACCATGATTTATCTGATGAAATAGACCAGCCATGACATCTATAATTTTTGACAGGTAGCTCTCGCCCTAGCTTGGCGAAGCGATTCTTCACCGTACGAGCAAACAGAGGAAGGTATAAATAAGTTGTGCCATCCCTATATAACCATCGCTCATCTTCAAGAGTTATGGTGGTTGGATCTGTCACTGAATCCCCGAACATTAGTCTTCCTTAGAGGATGAGCAGGATCTGTATCTCTTGTGAACGGCGCATCAGTAATTAGCTAGCGTGTGATGCAAAGATCCCCTTCCCTTACCAGCTTAGATAGTTCATCCGGGAGATCCGAAGCAAATTAAGAGGTGGACGGAATCAATGCCGGATCGTCAACAGCAGTATAATATATACTCCTATAGCCATCTATCTCGAATGGAGAAAATGGCATCGCGGGGTATTCAACTAAAATGAATAATGCGTATTTATTAAATGCAGTTATGAAGAAATATTAAGGCAACACATGACGTTGAACTCTCTTCACCCATCCGTAAGATAAAGTCACTACTTTGTAATTGGCGAGACGATTTTAACTGTATCACGAACACACAAGATAACGTACATTGTCAAGCAAATAGCACGGTGATGCACCTTATCTTACGGAATATTATATGGCAAAAAATCGCCCCATATTACCTTAAGATGCGTTTTGACCAAGCAAAAACATATCTGATAAGCATCAACCCCCACGAAGGAGGATATCAGCTCTTCCTAATTGCTTCACTAAGGAGAACAAAGCAGGGATGTAATATAAAAACGTCCACTCCCACAAAGGAGGATATCAGCTCTTCCCAGTTGCCTCACGAAGGAGAACAAAGCGGGGATGCAATATTGCAATGTGATATGATAAATACTAAATTCACAAGTGGGAAATTATAGAAGTTTACCAGTAAAAGAGAGAGGTTCTCTCTCAGGAGGCTGAGTGGTCGATCGACTCCTCGGAAAGCATGATCTCCTTGTCGACATGGCTAATCTGCAACAAAGATCAACAGTTCAGTCAGATCAAGAATCAAGATACATAAATAAATCAGAGATTAAAAGGAAAATTGTGAATCTTTGACTGAAATTCTACAGAATGAAATCTTCTAGTTAAAGGTCCAATTAAACCTATGAAACGTCTCCGATGCAAATTGGAGTCTGGAAAATCAGGCTGAGGGTCGCAAAGTCAAACATAGGGTCTTGACCATGTCAACATGCAGATTACAAGCTCACTGAATCATCCGAAATTAGAGCATGGATATTGACTTGAGTTTCAGAATCATACATACATGAGTATAAGCAAGAATTAAGTGATATTAAGTCATGTACACAACCAAACATCCTAGGGGTTCAATGTTGACAAACAGTTCAAAGCTAAGCTTCATTCTAGCTTCAGTTCATCAATTTCAAGGCTAACAAAGCTTAAGGCTCACTAAATTAAAGTAAAAGGTGGTGGTCATACAAGTCAAGAATTAAAGCATCTATATTTCTCCTAAATCGAGAATTCGATTTAGTTCTCATACACAACCAAGTTCAGGGAATCCCCTCACAAGTCAAGGAATATCAACTACTTTAGAAGTCTACAAAATCTACTAAAAATTTGAGAGCATGAGTATCGATTCAAATCTCAAGTATGAACATGGACAACAATCAAAGGCCTCGGCTATGCGTAGTTTCGAGAACTACGGATCCAATCATCAACATCAACCAAGAGTTAAAAAATTTTGGCCATGCATATTTTGAGAACTACAGATTCAAATTATTAATCATCAAACAAGAGTTCAAAAATTTCGGCCATCATTTGAAGCCCAAACCCAAATTTTAGTTTTCCCCAAGATTAAATACCTAGGGCTTCAGTTATCAAGTCATGCACACAACCAAAGCCAAGAAATTCGGCCACCATCAAAGCCCAAGATCAGCTTTTGGTTTTTTCCTAAATTCAAGAACTAGGGTTTCAACTATTAAGTCAAAACTCAAAGATTCGGCCAAATTGAAGTGAGGACATTGAAGCTTACCTGGATTCGAAGAAGAATCGAGGAGGAGGAGAAGCTCGTCGATGCTCAAACCCGCGTTCGCACGGGTCGGATTTACCTGACCCGCGTTCGCATGGGTCGGATCAATCTGACCCGCGCTCGTGCGGTTCGGATCCACCTGACACGCGTTCGCATGGGTCGGGTATGATCTGGTGGTCGTTTTTGTTGTATTCCCGTCTGCTCTTGCCCACTTTAAAAATATTTAGGACCCAATTTCATATTTCTGGGTAGCTTCACGGCATTTTCACCCACTTTCGAGATATTCGGAACCCACGTAAACTCCAAGGGGTATACGAGTCTAAACTGCTTCCCACTATTTAACGGGAAGTTCCAAGAGAATATTACGTGTAACATTCTTAATGATAACCAAACAACCTCCGATGGGTATTCCCAAAACTCCCATGAGTATACGAGTATAAACCGGTCATCCTCAGGTCAACACGTTGCGATGAAAGTCAACGCCGATCGATACAAAACTCTAAGGTCAACACGTAGCCCTAGGTCAATGCCGGTCAATGCGTTACGGCATAGATAATTTGTTCAAAGTCAACTCAATGACACGAGCCAAAATCAACTCATCAATTTTGATTCGAGACTTCGACAACGGTCAGACGATAAACGCAGCACCAGAAGAATTTCAGCTATTCGACAAAATACTGAGTGGACTAAAATGTGGAGAAGTCAAGAAATAAAACACGTTGTAGGTCCTTTGACACTGATTGAAGGTGGAGGTCTATCATATCCAAAGCATATCAGACTCCTCTATAAAAAAATGAGGCTGGAACACTTTGGAGGGGGTATCTGTAGGCGTCTAAAATTGCCTGTGAGAGCCCGCACGTAGCTCGAAGCAAAGAGTGGACGAGTCAAGAAGGCTTACCCAATTGCCTCACGCGCGTCAGCCAACACGTGCACGCCAGTTAGCTCGTGCGTGTCGGTCAACACACGCACGTCAATCAACTGACGCACGTCGGTCAATACACGCACGTCAGTTACCTCGCATGCGTCGGTCAACACGCACATGTCAGTTAGCTCGTGTGCGTTGGTCAACATGCGCACGTCAATTAACTCGCGCGTCGGTCAACCCGTTCATGCCAGTCACCTTACGCGCGTTGGTCAACACGTGCACGTCAATCAACTCACACGTGTCGGTCAACACGCGCACGTCAATCAACTCACACGTGTCGGTCAATACGCTCACGTCAATCGAGTCGCACACATCGGTCAACACATGCACGTCAGTCAGCTCGCGTTCGTCAATCAGCCTCAACGAAGTGTACAAGTCAACAAAACATCGAAATAGGAAAAGAGAGAGAAAGAGTCTCAACTCGTGTGGGGGTGTGGGTCGCCACCTGGTGACCTGCGTGCGTGTGGTTCACCAAGAGGTCAACCGAACGGACCGCGCGGCTCACCAAGAGGGTGAACGACGGTCGCGCGGTTCACCCATGGGTGAACGCGGCCGCGCCGTTAGCACGAGCTGTTTCGTGTAGGTTTGACCCGAAAATGCATTTTGACGGTTTTCGACTGGTTTTCTCAGGATTTATCTATTCTAGGGGTTCCCAACTGACTTGAATCCACAAACATGCTTAGGCCATTATTAACTGAAGATAAGGCCAAATCGCTCATTCTCATCCGAATACCCTCATCTGAAGCCCTATAAATATGAACTTAAGGCCTCCATTTTATTGATCTAGAAATTTATCAAGAGGGCGAGGTGTTGCTAGATTAAGGTGTCAAGGAGCATGAAATTTTAGTGAAGGTTAATCAGATCCCGACAAACTTCAGCATAAAGAGGAAGGCTTTCGGAGGATCTGAACCCGTATCCCCCCATCCGTTCCTTGAGATTAGGCTTAGTCTTAATATCACGAAGAGCTACTGATTTCACTTGATTGATTTCAGTGCTTTGAGGGAATACTTCCTTGGTGAAGTAGGAGCT
Organism: Asparagus officinalis; assembly: GCF_001876935.1. Lineage (NCBI taxonomy): Eukaryota > Viridiplantae > Streptophyta > Magnoliopsida > Asparagales > Asparagaceae > Asparagus > Asparagus officinalis. The sequence goes on along the minus strand of NC_033799.1, from coordinate 19,541,291 downwards.
CTATTAAATTTCCGACTACCGGATCTGATCCGCGGTCGTCCATGGATATTAACATCCCCGGTACATGCGAAGACCCCCCACAAGAAAGAGTTGATAAACAAATCTTGTGCTTATTTTCTAGAGAGTTGTAATATATATTTTCGTAATTTGAATTCATTGTAAATGATTAAAGTCGTAATGGAATCGATAATGAAGACTACTTTCGATGGAAACAACATCGTAATAATCAGGTTCTGGCGTATATTGCCAATGGTACAGACTAAGTCTCATGAGAACAGGAAGCATATAAAGATTGATTGTCAGTTCATTATGAAATGATATTGAGCAAAATGTCACTTCATATGTCAATTCAACAGATAGGTAACGGTTTCCCTAAAACATTACCTTTTTTGGGGGGTTAGGGGGAGGAAGGGGAAGGGAATTTTTTACTTAGTTTTAACTAGCTAAAAATGACAGGTCTGTATGCTCTTCTAGCTTAAGAAGGAATGCTAGAACAATAGTTCGTAACTAGACCATCATTGAGACTTAATGTAATTATATTCTATTTGTTTTCGAGTGAAAATACCCCTCTCTTGGACTGTCATCTTTCCCAACATATAGTCAAAATACTAGGGAAGGTGGAATTAGATGTCCTATATAAAACCTTCAAAAACAATACAACATACAAGCAGACCTTTGATATTACATCATATAACCAACAAAAGCAGAAAAAAGAAAAATTATACAAAAGCAGTGCACTGTCAGGACTTACTATTTGTATTGGTTCTGCAAGCACCTCCCACACCTGGTCCAGGTCTTCATTGAGACGAGACTCATTTACCTACACATGATGGAGAAGAAATAAAGAATTAAGAAACGAAGAGAGTTACAAAGCAGTGTAATTTCATGAGTCATGTCATTATTAAATATGTAATTTGGAATGAGCCATATTGATGACCCTATAGTTTTGATTTAAACTTCAAACTAATTTGGGCAAGTTTCAGAATAAACTTGATTAAATGTAGGGGTGGCAAATTATTGTTGACCCTATAGTTTTGATGATGATTTGTCAAACAATTTATCGCTAATATATTCTCTAGTTTTGTGTTTATGTTTCTCTTTTCAGGTATTTCAACACACGTCAATCAAGCGTTAAAGATTCAAGTTCATATGTGTAGATTTACCTAGGTATAAGTTTGGTTTACTTACATATATTGTATGATTATATCTAAGCTCAATATATGTACACTTAACACGATTTTTGACGTTTTCTATCATATAAATGATTTTTCATCAAACGTTGTTATAATATCTCTTATCTCATATTTACAGCTCTTTCATACTTCATTATATACATGTAATACATGCATAATATATATATACATATTTACAAGCCTTAAATCAATTTTCATGTTCACGAAATACATGTTTTTTGAACACTTTTCAAAAATAGGGAGTTTTCACAAACGAAAATTGATTTTCCAAAAATTCCTTTTCAAACATGTTTATTTCATCATTTAGAAACTTTCCCCAAAGTTTCACTATTTTTGAAATTGATTTGATATTTTTAATATATTTTTCAAAATAGCCCAAAAACCTATCATATAATATATATCAGATTTCGGTCGACCGGTGCGGTCGACCGCCAGTTGTATTTTCCTGATTTCTAACGGCTAGTTTTTACAGCTGTTTTCAAATTGGTTTTTTGGTCTTTTACTTATGTTTTTGCTGTTGTATTGGGGTGCTATAAATACCCCATTGCTGCTCTTCTTCCAAAGAACCAAGAAATCCAAGTTTTGTGTTTAACAAAATATTAAGTGTGTTTAAGAGCTGTTTAAAGTTTATTTCATCAATCAGTTTTCAAGAGAAGTTTTTCTACAACAAGAAGTGGCCTTCAAATCCTATTGGGATCATCATCTATTATTCTTCTTGTTTGAGAAGTATTCTAAACTCTTATATAGCTTACTATTTCATTTTTATTTCATTTAGCTATATTTATTGAGTTTCATTCACTGTTATCACACACACTTATTGAGCTTAATATTTTCATACCATATAGTGTGGGTTGTGGGGTGTGATTTAGTGAGTGTGAGCTTCATTGTGTTCTCACTTGTTATTTGAGAACAAATCATTGTATTTAACTTTATTTGTAAAAATCACTTGTAATACACTTGTACACCGAGAGAAGTGTGAGGCGAGAGACGGGGTCGAATCCAATAGGAGTGGCGTCGATTGACAAACCTAGGGAGAGGTTGTAATCGAGCACTTGAGGAGGAGGACACGGGCTAGGTTCCTACACTTAGTGTGTAAAGTGTGATTGCATAGTGTTTGTGTAGTGTGAGAGTTTTTTCGGTGATCTTGTAAACCAAGTGTGTAGAAGTTCCGGCTTCCAAACCGAATTGTGATAGTGGATATCTCCTCGAGGTATGGAGCGGGGACGTAGGTCGTGGTGACCGAACCTCGTAAACATATCGTGTGTTTGTGTTTTGCTTAGCTTATATTTTATTCATCATTATTGTTCATATCCATATCATATTTATTCTTGCAAGATCAAATTGATCAACATAATTTTAATTAGCTTTTAATTGGGATTAGATTAGCATAAGACCCTAATCACCCCCCCCTCTAGGGTCTAACAATTGGTATCAGAGCTTGGTGCTCTTTGATTTAAGGACTAACCGCCTTGAGTTAAAGATCCAAGTTATTGTATTTGTGCTAATCTAATTTTGATTAATTGTGCTTCTTGCATTTCATCTCTATGGATATGAATGATTCATCTTGCTTAGGATATGCTATTAATATTGCTCCTCGTTTGGATAATTTCCCCTATGCTCAATGGCGTATTAGATTCAAACTTTTCGTTCAATCTAATCAATTTGATTTATGGGAAATTATTGAGGATCCCTATGTTGTTCTCATTTTGGAAAAATCAAAATGGTGTGGAAATATTACACAATTGCTATATTGATGTAAAGAGTAAGTATGTTAATATAAAATCCACTCATGAAACACTAGCCACTAAATTTAATTTTATTGCAAATGAAAATATAATTCTTAAAGAATGCAATGAAAAAATTTGAAAATTGAAAATGCTAGTTTGCTTCATGAAAACGTAATGCTATGTTAGAAGTAGATAAGTTGAAATCCATGATGAGTAATCTTGTTTATTCTACTTCTAGTAGCAATGCTTGTATGCACAATGATGAGTTGAATCAAATAAGAAAACGGATATCTACCTTAGATTCAACACTAAACACTTGTATTGCTAATAATAAAAAGCTTATGGACTTATGTGCAAACCTCAATGTTAATTCTTCTAAGAGACCTATTCACTATGCACATATGTATGACAAAATTCACAAATGTTCTACTTGCGGTCTTAAAGGCCATTTAGCTCAATTTTGTCATAATTCATCAAAAATTGACAAGCATATTCATGATTGTGCATCCCATCAAGCTTCTTCATCACATACACATGTACACACACATAGTGTAAATCATAAACATGCTCATGTGTATAAATGTGATTATTGTGGTCGTTTTGGTCATTTGGCCATGTTTTGTTTCGATTTGAAAAGAAATTCTCGTTTGCAAAATAATTACAAAGAAAAATCTATTTTTGCAAATGAACCACGTGCATTCCATTTTGGTCAACGTAAACCATTCAAACCTCTACATTGCACAAATTGCAATCGTATGGGTCATGTTTACAATTTTTGCTTTGATCATATCGATGCACAAAACACACCCAAGCGGGTTCATAACCCTAGGGCCTTGGATTTAAATGATGGGGGTCATGTCCCAAAGTTTAGTGGTACCAAAATGATTTTTATATCATTTTTGTTGTTTTGTTCGTTTTTATTTTTACTTTTGGTTTTTGAATATAAATCTTTTTGTTTAGCTAAAATAAATTATTTGTATAATTTTATAGCCAAAAACATTTATATATATTTTATAAAACATTTAGTATATTATAAAACAAATTTCTTAAAGGTCTAAATTGAAAAATTCTCAAAATCCAATTTTTTTTCATTGCCTGTGCATTTCATTTTCTTACGGTCGACCGACCCGGTCGGCCGACGAAGTCTCTGTAAGTTGTTTCGGTCGACCGCGTCGGTCGACCGCAAGAACTTTTTCAGCATCGATATTTTGATTTTATCGGGTTTCGATTTTTTAATGGATAACTGTTTTGGACCCGAACTCTTCACCACCATTGATCTAATCTTTAAACTGATCCTAGCCTCTTGTTTCATCTCTTTTAAGACCTGACTCCTCATTTCTTCCCTAATTCGAAATTTCTTCCCCAAGTTCGATATTTCCCCAATCTGATCGGATCCCTCTCGGTCGCCCGCTTCAATCGTCCGCTGATCTCATTCGGTTTCTTCCTCCATCAATTTTCATTTGGGTGTTGCTAGGTAATCACTCTCTCAACTCTTGATTTCTTTTCCTTAATCTAATGTTTATTTTCTCAATCTAGGGTTTCTGTTTTAGGGCAGTTCTTAATTTGCTATTTTTTGTTTCCAGGGGGTTTAAATTTCTGTTATATCTCATATCTTTTCAAAACCCTAATCTACCTTGCCTCCTAAAAAGAGATCAAAACCTGTATCTAGTTCCTCCTCTATCAAAGCTTCTCATTATGAGGATTTTCTGTTATATAAATCCCTAGTTAAGAAATATAGGGAATTGTGCAAACTGAAAATTCTACCCACCATATATATCAAATTCGACCAATTAGCCATATATTACACTGGTACAATTATTCATAATGTTGGGTTGGCTAGGTTGTTAGATGAGGAACGAAAAGTTCCTTATTACCCATTTCTGGTTTATCTATTTTATGCCAACCTATCTGTATCATCCTCTGCTGATGGTCTTCAGACCATTAGTACATCTGTTAAAAGAGTTCAAATTTCTTTTTCTGCCAACGAACTTGCGGGGATTTTAAAAATCCCAACAGGTGAAGTTGACCTTATGTCTATTGAACTAGATGATCCAGTTGTAAATCACCTCATGTTTGAACCCGGTTGCACTTATCCAATGAACAACAATTCTCTTAATCCAAATGCCAAACTCACTGCTAGAATAGTTGCTCAAAATTTGATTCCTAAAACCTGTAGTTTCGATCATTTTGCTTCTGACAAGATCAATGCTGTATATGCCATATTTACCAAAATAAAAGTAGATTGGGCAAATGTTTTTCTTAAAAACATGGCATCGAAGCATTTCAAATTTCTACCCTTTGGCTCCTTCATCACTCTTATCCCTCAACATTTCGGTGTTGATCTCACCAATGAACCTAAAATTGAATCTAAGAAGGACTTCTTTGATAAGGTTTCTCTTTCCCGGATGCAGATTTCCTATTCCTTATCTGATCCTCTTCTGCCATCTCGCTCCCGGTCTAGAGCTTCTTCCTCGTCCATCTCTGATATTTGTGACCATCTGGATCGTCTTGAGACTCAGTTCTCAAGTGTTCAGAAGCAAGTCTCAACTATCCAGAGGGATGTTAGGGCCATTCTATCCTATCAGCGTCAGTCTCTCGGGATTCCGGATCCCTCTTCTAGTTCTGAGTCTGATTCTGAGGAGGGCCCTGCTGATGGCTCTGGCTCTTCTGATGGTGATGATGATGGTGATGGTGATGGTGATGATGATGGTGATGATGATGGTGATGGTGATGATTGATCTTGCTGCTTATTGGAGTTTTTGATAGATTTCTATGCTTATGGTGATGTTCCATTTTGAGTTGTAAAACTTGATATCTATGTTTTTAGTTTGAGTGTAATAACTCTATATTTGTGTGGATCTATGCGACTTTTTATGTATGGTTTGCAGTCTTGTGGAACAAACTATGTTTATGAAAATCTATAAAGTTTCTGATGCTTAAGTGATGATTTGTGATTTATTGTGTTAGTTTATCTTTTCTATGATCTTTGCATGGTGGAAACAATGTTCATGCTTTGATTGTGGAAAATACGTTGCTAATGATGAGTTCTTTGATTTATATACTGTTTATGATTGTTTTTTGATGGATAATTATTGTTTAGCTCCTATATATGTTCTTTAGTTGTCATTTATTCTATTTGACAGGGGGAGCTTTTGGCATACATTTGGTTTTCTATCTGTGCTTATATGCAGGGGGGCGTTGCTCCTATTTTTATTTTTTCCCTTTTTGATGTTGTCAAAAGGGGAGAAAAATCCACATATGGTTTATATATTCATATATGATTTATGTGATCTTTCATGTATGATTTATTCATGTTTGGCTTACATGTGGTTTATCAGTTTACAATTCATATTCATGTATAAATTGTTTGCCATCATCAAAAAGGGGGAGATTGTTGACCCTATAGTTTTGATGATGATTTGTCAAACAATTTATCGCTAATATATTCTCTAGTTTTATGTTTATGTTTCTCTTTTTAGGTATTTCAACACACGTCAATCAAGCATTAAAGATTCAAGTTCATATGTGTGGATTTACCTAGGTATAAGTTTGGTTTACTAACATATATTGTATGATTATATCTAAGCTCAATATATGTACACTTAACACGATTTTTTATGTTTTCTATCATATAATTAATTTTTCATCAAACATTGTTACAATATCTCTTATCTCATGTTTACAGCTCTTTCATACTTCATTATATACATGTAATACATGCATAATATATATATACATATTTACAAGCCTTAAATCAATTTTCATGTTCACGAAATACAGGTTTACTGAACACTTTTCAAAAACAGGGAGTTTACACAAACGAAAATTGATTTTCCAAAAATTCCTTTTCAAACATGTTTATTTCATCATTTAGAAACTTTCCCTAAAGTTTCACTATTTTTGAAATTGATTTGATATTTTTAATGTATTTTTCAAAACAGCCCAAAAACCTATCATATAATATATATCAGATTTTGGTCGACCGGTGCGGTCGACCGCCAATGTAATTTTTCCCTGATATGGCTTTTATGTGCTCGCGGTGGACCGCACCGGTCGACCGTGAAAACATCCAGAGACTTTCCTGGTCGACCGGTGCGGTCGACCGCCAACTTTATTCTTCACGGTCGACCGGACCGGTCGACCGCCAAACTGTCAGTACTTTTCTAACAGCTAGTTTTTATAGCTGTTTTCAAATTAGTTTTTTGGTCTTTTACTTATGTTTTTGCTGTTGTATTGGGGTGCTATAAATACTCCATCGCTGCTCTTCTTCCAAAGAACTAAGAAATCTATGTTTTGTGTTTAACAAAATATTAAGTGTGTTTAAGAGCTGTTTAAACTTGATTTCATCAATCAGTTTTCAAGAGAAGTTTTTCTACAACAAGAAGTGGCCTTCAAATCCTATTGGGATCATCATCTACTGTTCTTCTTGTTTGAGAAGTCTTCTAAACTCTTATATACCTTGCTATTTCATTTTCATTTCATTTAGCTATATTTATTGAGTTTCATTCACTGTTATCACACACACTTATTGAGCTTAATATTTTCATACCATATAGTGTGGGTTGTGGGGTGTGATTTAGTGAATGTGAGCTTCATTGTGTTCTCACTTGTTATTTGAGAACAAATCATTGTATTTAACTTTTATTTGTGAAAATCACTTGTAATACACTTGTACACCGAGAGAAGTGTGAGGCAAGAGACGGGGTCGAATCCAATAGGAGTGGCGTCGGTTGATGAACCTAGGGAGAGGTTGTAATCGAGCACTTGAGGAGGAGGACACGGGCTAGGTTCCTACACTTAGTGTGTAAAGTGTGATTACATAGTGTTTGTGTAGTGTGAGAGTTTTTTCGGTGATCTTGTAAACCGACTGTGTAGAAGTTCCGGCTTCCAAACCGGATTGTGATAGTGGATATCTCTTCGAGGTGAGGAGCGGGGACGTAGGTCGTGGTGACCGAACCTCGTAAACATATCGTGTGTTTGTGTTTTGCTTAGCGTATATTTTATTCATCATTATTGTTCATATCCATATCATATTTCTTCTTGCAAGATCAAATTGATCAACATAATTTTAATTAGCTTTTAATTGGGATTAGATTAGTATAAGACCCTAATCACCCCCCTCTAGGGTCTAACAATTATGACCCGACCCATCAACCCGACCCGACCAGACCCATTTATATTGGGTACGGGTCGAGTTATATGGGCCGGGTCATAAACGGGTCAACCCGAACTGACCTGTTTATTAGATGGGTAAATTAGGGTTGACTCGAACTGACCCGTGTAACCCAATACCGACCCATTTAATTCTAAATGGGTTGCAAACTCCAAATATGAAGATCATCTTCGTCGTCTTCATCCTCCTCCTTCTCCTCTCTCTCTCCTCTTCCTTCGACCCCCAGTTTCTCGCCAGGTCCAGCATCTCCGACACGGTCGGCCGCGTCTCAGCCCTCATCAATAGCGAGCCAGCGTTTTAACGGTCGAGATCGGTCGCGGTTCTACTCATACGGATGAGATCGGAGGAGGATAAGGGGAGGTCAGACAAGGGGAGGAAATTGGTGCCCGACGTGCTATGCGACCTGGCGAGCTGCGGGAAGCTGGAGAACCTGTCAATGTCGGGGAACTACTTCACCTCGATGGGGGAGAGCTGCTGGGATATGGTCGAGAGTGGAGCTCTGGATCTGAGGAGGAACTACATTGCGGGGTTGAAGGGTCAGAGGTCAGCTTGGGAGTGCGCTGGCTTTTTTCTAAAGCCCAGGTTCTATCCGGTTTTGACTTTTATGCCGTGCGAGGATCAGAGGGATTGGGGGTTCGTCGGAGTGAGGCGATGGCCAAAAATGCAGGGACCATGGTTTATAATGCTTTGAATAAGCGGTAACCTAATCCTTAATTAGGATTGTTTATTAAAAGGGTCAATCTCTTGTACAATCTATGTAGCGGTATTGCTTATTTTGACTTGTGATTGTCGAAAGAGTCAAAAGAATTTCATCTTGATCTATATAGTACCCATGATATTGAACTTAGATTTGATAAACGGGTCATTCGGGTTATATAAGTCAGGTCAGGTAAACCGTTTAATAAACGGGTCGAATCGCATTGACTCATTGGTTAAACGGGTCGGGTCGGGTCACACTTACACGGGTTTGTCAAAAGAATCATGCCAGATATCATAGTTATGGATCCCAAATAATAGATCTAAAGGAAATTGAAAAGGATAGCAAAGACATAGTTCATATAATATTTTTGAGGGAAATGGTTAGTACAATTTTAGAAAAGAAATACTTATATAGAAAAAAACTTAAACATCTGTAAAATCATATATATTATTAGATGGATGTACATTGGATAGAAATTATGTTGACAGCAAGACAAGAATTCATCTTGAAATGGATCTACATTTCTATGATCTTGTAATTCACAGAATTTAGCATCTTGCATTAGTGACGAATTCAAATTCAACATATGCCCAACCCAAATAGTTAAAGAAAGAACAGAACAAACAACATACATGAAGCAAAGAACGACGACAGTGGCACATTTCCTACCAATAACACATCTAGCTTTATATTTAGTTCTCTAGTGATAACCATCTCATACAGGTTTTACTACTAACCTAAATCTTCCGGATTCCTTGTAGTGTACTTTTGTATGCCATGAGATAATACCCAGGTCAAATACCTAAATTCCTCAAAACAGTGGAATCGGTCAAATCCCTCTGTCAATGATTACACATGCAATAAGTATAGTATCACTTTACCAGAATGAGACACTAAGACGTGTTTTTTGAACTGTGATATAGCACTGAACTTCACATTAGGTACTTCTCAAGAACCATGAATAAAGATAGAAAAGTAAATGATACACACCTGCATACGAGAGATGGGCAATTTCGAGCTGAGAGCTAGCAGATAAAATAGCATTAGCCAAACACAAGTTGCCCTCACTATTCTCAAAATCAATGGGATTAACTTTATGAGGCATAGTTGAAGATCCAATCTCCCCAGCCTTGGTCATCTGGAAAGCAAAATTATCATGAAATCGTTTAGTTCCAAATTGGAAGTTTGGGAACTAAATTAGGTCCTAATATTTTAGGGGTATAGTGGTCAAGCATAAGAAAGTTACCTGCTTAAAATAGCCTAACGAAATATAGCTCCATATGCCCCGATCAAAATCAGTCAGGATGTTATTAAACTGAATAACTGCATTGAAAAGCATTGCGATATAGTCATGCAGCTCAATCTGAATACGGAGCAAGCAACAGGCTAAGATGGAGAGTATGCATGCAAGTCAAGTGTAGAGTAGGCCACATTAACGTAACCTTTCAGACAACACAAACTTAACAAAATTATTAGCTGGCGCTGCAATTCCATTATTATTTATGCACTAACTGGTTAGTGTAGAGTAGGCTAATTGATAAAGGTACTGTAATTCCAAGATAGATGCATAACCTGCAAGTATATCTACTTATTATCAAGCATGCACATGATAATATCTACTTACTATATGAATCACCTTTTATAAGCTCTTGAAACGTGAAATGGCAAAAAAAAACCTACATTTCAGTCACCTGAGTCGATTGCAAAACTCATCTTAAAGAAAATCATGAGGCTCTATTAGTTATACACTTTTACAGTTTGTATAGTTGCCTAAATCTTCACGAGGATTGTTTACTAGTAAACTAGTTCAAGCAGAGAACAATGAATACAAGCAGTAGTGTTAAAAAAGTACAGGTAAATAAAGTACTCCTCCCATTAATGAAAGCTGTCCAAGTCATCCACAAAGAAAAAACCATATCAAAATCGTCTATGCACTACTTAATTTCACATAAAAAGATCCATCAAGCTGAAATGAATCAGATAGGTAAAACCTTACAAAGAGAAAAGTAGTAGAAGTAAATAAACATGCCTGTGTCATGTAAGGGTTGAAACCTAACCCCAAAGAGGTCACGAACTCAGCTGTAACAGTTGGCCAATCAATATCAGAATATGCAACTTTATGTGCATTGTAGTTTCCAACAGCTCCAGCACACTTGCCCAATATTTTCACTTCTGTAAAGGTCTTCCCTACTTCACTTAGTCTGAAAGCAAAATTTGCCATCTCCTTTCCCAAAGTAGTGGGTGAAGCAGGCTACAAAGGGAGTTAGAAGATATCAGAACTAAACCACATAAACCTATTACAAAAGCAAATCATTTATTCATGTAGCATAACAATGAAAATTATCAATATGATATTTCAACTGTATGCTTTGAGCAGTCAACTTAGTATATGTCCGCTTCTAATATTGGCCATGTCACGCCCCGGCCTGACGGGCCCATTGGTGCGGTACAAGCCGTGGGACCCAACAAGTGTAACGTGTTGTTTGGCTTAATCTACTGCCAAAATCGACTAACCGATATTACACTTAAATAATTTAAGCCACTTAATTTCTAACTCATTTCCTAATGTTGAACTAAATAGGAGTGTCACAAACACCCCACCTTACATAAGCGACGTCCTCATCATGACATGATAATTGGCACATCCCGGTATCACTAGGTTATGTGGACTCTAGTGGTGGCTCCCACCGCACTCACGCAATATAGCACTTAGGCTCGCATAGCACTTAGCTCCACACTTCCAACTTGTAACTGCTATGATACAATTTGTCACACCCCGGGCCGCCGGGCCCATTGGTGCAGTACAAGTCGTGGGACCCACCAAGTGCAACACGTTTGGCTCAATACATTGCCTAAATCAACTAGCCGTGTTACACTTGAGTCTTGGTCATACCTATTTAAGCAACTTAACTTCTCACTCATTTTCTGATGTAGGACTAAATAAGAAACAAAGACATGATTATATTATTTTTAACCTTCAGATTAAAAAGGTTCCATTCAATTTATTTCATAGCATCAAGCTAAAAACTCATGAAGAAAGGAATGTATAACATGTCCTGCAAACATATATGAACGAAGATAGACAGTATAATCTTTATCAAACCAGTAATTATACATAGCCCCATGTAGAAAATTCCTGAGTTTCAGCATGTAATCATTATTTAATTATTTCTATATATCCCCCCTCCCCTCCCCCTAGAAAAAAGCTTACTTTTGTATAAAAAATTTCACTGAAATGACCAGCCAGAAATCTTTGAGTTATTTCAACTAAAAAAATCCACCACAAGGACATTAGGGAAAAATTCTTAGTGGAATATTATCCTGTGCACCTTAGATTAAGTTTAACTTTTTAAACCCAAGAGTACTTTGTTTTTCTTTGAGTACTCCCACTTCTCTAATCATTCTCTAAACGTGCTCTTGTCAGTTGCATCCCTTCTCCATTTGGGATAAATTTCATTAAGAATTTAGGATTGCTAAATAAATTAGTTCATGGAAATGAAAAAGAATTTTTCCTTTTCCTTGAAGCATTTTCTGCATTTTCTTAGTCTAATGGCTTCTGATTCTTTTTTTTAATCAATATATATAATAAACTATGTCCTTCTATGTGTAAACACAAATAAAAGGGAAATATAAGATTTTCAATTATGCGTATATAGCATTAAAGTTTTTGTAGATAACATCTAATCAACAAAAAGTTGGTATTCTGTTATAACAAGAGTTGCCTCTCATCTAGAACTGAAAATACCTATCCATGAGTGCGAGACAACATAGAGATATGAGCATTTTCCTTCGCTAATTTACATATTGCATTCAACAACTCAATCATCACAAGAAATATGATAGTGTTGAACGCCTCCTTCAGTGCCAATGCATGGGCTAAATTATTTATATCCTCTGATGTACAAGCAAAATGGAAAAACTCCAGTACCTAAAAAAGAATTTTGTAGAATCTGATGTCAAATATTAAGCATCAAATGAAATCTTTGAAACCACAGTTAGTCGTAGTTATAAAAAGAGGAAGCATAGAGTACCCACAACAAGGAACATCAAAAACTCACCTCAGCAATCTCAGCATTGGATTGACATTTCTGTTTCAAGAAGTATTCCACTGCCTTAACATCGTGGTTAGTTACTTTTTCAATCTTTTTCACTTCAAGAGCATCAGCTTTGCTGAAGCCACTAACTATACTTTCTAAATAAGACCTGCCATTCTTGCTAAAGCATTAAACTTCCTTGATTTTAGGTATTTCTGTTAATTTTAGAAATCATTTTACCTAAAAAAGAATCGCTTCAGATTAGCATTTTGCACTAAGTAGCCAACATGAAAATATAACTTCAGTGGCTAGCTTTGTCAGATCATGATAAGTAATGGAGAAAGAGGTAAACCTTTTTTACTTGTAAGTTACATCTTTCTCCATTACCCAAGACATGACTACACTATGACAAGTTTTAATGAAGACTGCTACCTATATCAAAGCAGAGGTTGGACGTTTTGTCAGATTGTAAAAGAAAGCACACTAATAAGCATGACCTAAATAAACAATTTAAAGATTATAGTATATGATATTTATTATTTACTAAAAGTTTTATGCTCTATCGCAAAATATTCCCTCCCGTAAACTTATAAAAATTTCTATCTTTATTCAAAAATCCAAAAGATGCCACTTTTGAAAAACATTTAAAGATTATAGTATATGAGATTTAAGAAAACTTAGCAACGGAATAATAACAAAAAAGCAAAAAACAAGCATGTAGTAAATAAAAGGCAGGGCTTGTGTTCGTGAAAATTCCCCAGCTAGGAAACCGAGAATGGAGATCTTTACCTTCGTAGTCATGACTCCTTCAGAACTGCTCAGCAAAACCCTAAGTAGTTCGAATCGCCGAGTACGGGTGGGTTGAATCTGAAACCTTAGCTAGCCTGATCGTCTGCTAATCAAAGTCGAAGAGGGAGAGGATGAAAAGGGCGGCAAGAAAGCGAATGGGGCTCGAGGGGGTGATAAGAGCTTTTCCATGGAGTTACAGACGAGATCGAAACCCTAACCCTAGATTTTTAAGGGGGGAATTTGTTCGGGGTTTAGTGTGTTAGCCCTTATGTTTTGACGATGATTTACAACCACCATTATCGGTACTAATTGTTTGATTGAGTGATATTGTAGTAAACATATATATCAAGCTTGTTAGTACCACTTATGAAGGATTGGATGGAACATGCGCTATAACAATGATATCCAAAGGAGGAGGAGGAGGCATAGTGATGAAGCAAATGTTAATCAAGAACAATACAATCAAGTCATAAGCTTCATCAACTCAAGCTATATTAAGACTCAAAGAAATGTATCTCTATGTGAGGATATTAGCTAGTTTTTCTTTTCTCTCTAGTGCTAGAATGTAGGCAAGTAGTTTAGATTTTATTTGAAGCTATTGGGATATCACACACATGTTTTCATACTTATATTTTTTAAGTATTTTGATAAAATATCATTTTTCATAAGTATGAGGACCTATTTGCAAAATTTCTTTTCTAAACAGTTTGTTTTTAGTGTTAAAAATAATTGACAAAGTTACACAATTTTTGGAGGTCATCTGAATATTTTTACAAATTGTTTAAAGTGCCAAAATAGGTTTTATAAATAGTGTCAGCTTGTATCAGTTCGCGATCGACCGCCACGGTCGACCGCAAGACTCTCTGGAAAATTTTTGAGCCTAGAAAGTCCACGGTCGACCGCAAGACTCTCTGGAAAATTTTTGAGCCTAGAAAGTGGCTCGCGGTCGACCGCGAGATTTTCACGGTCGACCGTCGCTTATTTCAACGGTCTTTTTGGTAAAGATTTCAGGCGTCGATTTTTCCATAATTTAGGAGATATGGGTATGGGTTTTGACTGCAGTGTTTTCTCCTATTTAAACACCTTATACTTGAAGAGAAGTTTAGCGGGCATAGTATATCATTGCTACTATCAGACTGATGCAGTGAATTGACATTTTTTATGGTGTTCTTGTCTTTGATGCATTTAATTTTACTCCCTAATATTTATGTCATTATTTATGTTGTGCCAACTGACTATTACCTAATCTATTTTATGACTTATGAGCATATACCTTACTATAAAAATAAAGACTTGTGTCCATAAGCTTCTGCAGTAGATAAGTACAATATTGAGTTGTCTTCCTTCATCCAGTTCTGTGTCCTGTTTATTTGACTATATAAGGTTAGCTTATCTTCCTTCATCCAGTTCTGTGTCCTGTTTATTTGACTATATAAGGTTAGCTTAGCTCAAGCCTCTCTGTCATAATACTATCTTGCTATATTTGACTATATAAGGTTAGCTTAGCTCAAGCCTCTCTGTCATAATACTATCTTGCTAATCTTGATCAAAAGTCAAGCATTTTAAATCATGTAGAAGTTAAGATAGAAAAAGTGGCTATGGTGTCAAACAAAAATATTCTTACATAAGGATTTTGCTTGGTATTTATTAATGACAACAAGGATTTATGGAAAACATTTAGTTCTTTGTATTCTTACTTGTCTTCAAATGAGTTGCATTTACCAATAATCTTTTTGAAAGGAGTATTCTATTTTTTGGGGGGGAGGAGCCCTTTTCTGGACTACTTGCCGAGTCTCAACAATAACTGGAAATGAAGATATTTTCTTCATGGCAGTGAAATTCTATATAAAATGATGGGCAGGCTACATCAAAAGAGTCGTCCATAAGTTTTGATGAGATAAGATCATAATATTTTTATGGGCACGGTCGGAGCCTCAAATTGTGGGATCCTGCTTGCTCTGGGATCTGGTTTATTACTGAAAGCTTTCATTATTAGTTAGTTTCCTAATCACACTCTAATACCCACCAATTAAGTTTGATACCCTGAGGTTTACATTTGCTTTAAAAAATACCTCAGTTTTGCCTTTTTAAACTTTAATGTATACAATTCTTTTTTTGTTTTTGTAATGATTAGAACTGCACCTTAGTCATAATTTTTTGTTTTAATTGGCATTGACATGTTAAAGATATTAATGCTGCGTCCTAGGAACCTGTATGCTGCCAATGGTGCTGGACTTGTCTTGCCTGAAAAAGGCTACTTTGATGTTTCAAAGGATATATTTACACAGGTCAGGTTTGGTTATCTATAAGTTCTTTTCTATAGTCGTTAACTTATTTATGGCGGTCTTAATTTTGAAATTTAGGTTCAAGAAACTGCCTCAGGAAGCGTTTTGTTCAGGTGCCGGATGTATGGGTAAATTTGGCTCATGTTTATTTTGCTCAAGGTCATTTCTCTTTGGCAGTGAAAATGGCAAGTACATGATCTCATTCTTTTTCCTCTAAAAGTTTATTTCATCACTTAGTGTGACTATTGCTTTTCTACAGTACCAAAATTGCTTGCAAAAGTTCTATCACAACACGGACACACAGATTCTTCTATATTTAGCCCGTACTCATTACGAGGCTGAACAGTGGCAAGAATGTAAAAAATCCTTGCTCAGAGCTATTCATTTGGCACCTTCAAATTATACACTCCGGTTTGATGTTGGGGTTGCATTGCAGAAGTTTTCTGCGTCAACCTTACAAAAGCCGAAGAGAACTGTAGATGAGGTCATATGCTTCTGTTCTTTAGATAGCTATTTATTATCATAGAATTCATAGTTTCATCTGATTGTTAAACATTATTTTCCTCTGAGATCTGTTATATAACCCTAACTATATAATAAAACAAATAAGGCATGTGTATTGATTCTATAATCACATTGCTGCATTCAGAAGTCCTTCACTCAACACGCGCTTCGTGTGCTTGTGTAGTATTCTACTTTTCTTTCTTTTTTTTCCTTCTTTTTTTTCTTTTATTTTTGCAATGTGTCTCTGTAACAGTATCCCAGGATGTTTAGGAATCCTCTTTCTTTCCTTTTTTCATTTTTTGGTCATGGACGGCGTTATAGATGGGTAGGTGGGCGGGCGGTTTCTTATGCTGCTTCTGTGGTTGTATCTATGCACATTTTCGTTTTCTTTTTTGAGATACGAAAAGTATAGTTATGTTATTATTATTTCCATGATTATTCATTGTACTATAATTTTTCTTTTTTTAACAATTTCAGGTGTGATCAACTGTTGCAGAGTTGAAAAATGCAGTTCGTGTATTTAGTCAGTTGTCTGCAGCATCCAGTTACCACACTCATGGGTTTGACAAGAAGAAGATAGAGACCCATGTAGAGTATTGTAAACACCTGCTTGATGCTGCTAAGATTCATTGCGAAGTAGCTGAGTGTGAAGAGCAGCAAAACCGTCAGAGGTTAGAGCTTGCTCGTCAGGTTAGCTTGGCTGAGGAAGCTAGACGAAAGGCTGAAGAACAGAGGAAATTTCAGGCAAAGTATAACTCATAACATTAATTCATAGTTTGGCCTTTACGATTCATTTTTTTTCTGTAGTCCAGTTGTCCATTTATTTCAGGTTTCACATATTTATCGATAATTTTATTTTATATCGATACAGGCAGAAAGGAGAAAGCATGAAGATGAGCTAAACAATTGAGGCAGCAGGAGGAACATTTTGAGCATGTTAAGGTAGGTTTTCGTCTGCCTACTACACATGCAATTTCTTCTCTTGCAAAGTGTTTTATGTAGAAAAAGTCTTATAGAAGTATCCTGCTAACTTTACATGACATAACCATAAAGAACATGAAAGTATTTCTCATTATCCTATGCTTTTATGTACTTTGATTTGAACCTTTCTGGCATATGCATTATCTGAACTTGCATCAATACCAGTGATATGGCATGAAGTTGATGGAAGATGGAATGTTTGGCTTTAGCTAGGTACATATTTTAGAAGTTTCTTACATTCATCATGGTGGTCTCAATCCATGTTCGGCATTCATGTTCTGTAGGAATAATGGAAGTCCGTTAGCATTCCAAGCACTAAGCGGAAAGAAAGAACTCAGGGTGAAGATGATGAGAGTGTAGATGGTGGGAGGAGGAGGAAGAAGGGTGAGAAAAGGAGAAGGAAGGAGAAGAAGAGTAAGACTCGGTTTGAACTAGAACAAGAAGAAGAAGAAGCTGAAATGGAGGATGAGCATGAAGAAATGGATGGAGAAGATGTGAACCCAATGAATGATCAGGAGGATGGAGAAGACAGAACACGAGATAATTTTGTCGCTTCTGGTCTTGAAGATTCTGATGCTGAAGAAGACATGGTAATATCTTTTCCTCTTGCATTTTACAACAAATGACTTAACCTTTGTACAAATTTTTTGGGTGGGTTACGTGAGTGTATTTCTTCGTTTTAGTTCTGTTAGGGGCTATCTCCTCCATGAAGTTTACAATTATCATATCCTTCTTAATTGCTTACAACAAGGTTTTCCCAACTCCTAAGCCTACTTATCTTTCTTGGCCCCGTCGTATCTTAAATATCGTTAATATGTTTCTCTTTCATTGTAAATATATTAAATAGGTAAGTGATGATATACTTCACTGTAACCTAGAAACATGGATGCCCAATCTAGTTTACAGGGCACAATTCAGCCCTACCTTCTTGGGTTTCTTATTTTCTGAATGGGTTTTGTTATATTAGATTCCAAATCTTTGTTACTTCTATATTTTCTGAATGGGTTTTGTTATATTAGATTCCAAATCTTTGTTACTTCTATATTAGACCCCCAAATCTTCGTACCTATAAAGTAGACCCCCCAAAATTCATTAAATTATTTTAAATAACGCCATAGTATTATTAACTATTTTTAATTTACAACCCCAAATCTGTTAAGTTGTTTTTAAATAAAATAAGACCCCGATTTCAAACAAGTATGAAGATTTGGAGGTCTAATTTTAGAAATATGAAGATTCGAGAGTCAAATGTAGAATTAACTTCAGTGACAATAATTCGTCTGCTTGACTTTTTAAAGGGTGCACCTTCAAATCGCAAGAGACGGGCATGGTCGGAATCTGATGAGGAAGATGATCAACCATCAGAGCCAAATCCAAAATCGAGCTCGGGTAGAGATAGAGAGAATTCAGCAAGAAGCGATGAGGAGGCTAGAGGTGATAAGGAAGAAGCTAATGAAGAATAAAGAGTGGTTGTGTGTTGCAACATATCTAGGATTTGTTGTTCCTGGTATCTTCTTCAGTAATAGCTCCTTGTTCTCTTTTTCTACTTTTGCAGTTGGACCCTAAATTATGTGTTGCTTAGAAACTGAGTTTTCATGTGAATATGTTGTCTTTGTATAAAGCATATATATGTTGTTATTTATGTAATCTGCTTTGTTTTCCTTCTAGCTTGAAAGCTCGACATCGAGTGCAAGTTTGTATATTAGATTTGAGGTTTTTAGACTCGGATGTTCAGTTAACAGGTTCTCAAGCTCAGAGTTCGGATAGAGAGTTACTGATTCAGATCCTCATTTGAGCAAATATTGGGCAGTGAAATTCAGGTATGATAGTTAAGAAATCAATGTAGCCCAAACCATTTCCTAAAATTCCCCTCCCCCAAATTAGTCTCGTGCTACTCATTTGTTCTGCGTTGCAGCTAAGAAATGGTTGGAATTAGAATAATTTATAGAAGAGTCGCTTTGATTTCCTGTGTTTTTCTATGCGCTTTTATGTAATGTAATACATAGGCTGAGGCCCTCTTTTCCCTCAAAAACAAATAAAAAATTAACACAACGGCTTAAAAAAAGCCAAGCTGTAGATTCCTGCCACCCTTGACATATGCAGCATCAATGTAGTTATTTCCTAAACTATAAGATACTAAAAATTGAGATACTGGGTGAGGGTACACATCCTTACATAAGGGCAGCAGCATAAGCTATACCTTGACCGTACACCAAGATAAGGAAAAAGGAGACGCATCAAATATTCAAATATATTTAAAAAAAACCCCCACCAA
>NC_033799.1:19513549-19521620 GCF_001876935.1 Asparagus officinalis | reverse complement strand
AACCTATATATATATATATATATATATATATATATATATATATACACACACAAACACACACACAAAATGAATAATTGGATATTAAATCCGACCAATTCTATAGGGAATCTACCCATCCATGAATTGCTGTAGGATTATGTTGTCTCATGTCTCTCGTCTTAAATATGTTATCATATCTACACTGAATTTTCATGCCATGTTGGATTGTGTATGGGATGTGAACCTTATATGGTTTATATCACTCATGTTAACCGTATTTGCAGGTGTATTTGTGCTGTAGGATCACTTGTAGACGTAGTCACGTATACCGTCCTAGACACGGGTGCCAACACAAATATTAAAGTTGATGATTCATATCCATCTAACTTTAAGATTTGTGTCGAGATGTGTACGCATGATATTCTCTTTCTTTCCTGTATAATTTTCTATATAAGGTTCTCCAGAGGTTGAACTTGACCAAATTTAAAGGCTGGTTCACCGCTAGATTCTTATACTTAATTTTCATTTGTTATTACTTATTATGTGTTTCTCTATTTGACATCATATTATTTTAGATGGTTATACCTTCATGAACCAACACTATTATAAATCTGAACTCTCATCTGAGTCATTTAAGTCTGAAAACTATGTTTTAGTCCAAAGTAATGCAAAAAATTCTAATATATACTGTTCACGCGCCTGATCAATTTAGGTCAATTCAACCTCTCATCAAAATCAAAGCCCCGTGACTCTTCGTCAATGATACGTGGGCAAGCGGATCTTAGCACGTCAGTTCAAAAGGACATTAGGCTGACCCTAATAAGACGCAGTATGGGCTCCAAGGATTTCTGTGAATTACAAAGCTAGCGCTCTATTATTTAAGGAAAGACACCAATCATTGTACGCACATGAGGGAACACACATAGATAATAATAATAATATCAGCTAAGGTTTGATTCCCGTATCATGAATAGTGAATGTCATAGTTTTGTTGAGTCTGGGGACTAATCTATTTGGATAGGGACCGGCACGACATGTTATGGGCAT
This sequence comes from Asparagus officinalis, assembly GCF_001876935.1. Classification (NCBI taxonomy): domain Eukaryota; kingdom Viridiplantae; phylum Streptophyta; class Magnoliopsida; order Asparagales; family Asparagaceae; genus Asparagus; species Asparagus officinalis. The sequence continues at coordinate 19,520,594 of NC_033799.1, read as the reverse complement.
TTCGTCCTATTGTTTGAAGGCCATCTCTAAGGCTCTAACAAGTGAAAGCATTCATTTTCAAATCAAGTGAGTGGTTGGATTAGAACATCTTGCAGAGAGGGGTGATCTACTTCTTGTATATTTGATTTGAGGTTTTTAGACCCGGATGTTCAGTTAATAGGTTCTCAAGCTCAGAGTTTAGATAGAGAGTTACTGATTTAGATCCTCATTTGACCAAATATTGGGCAGTGAAATTCAGGTATGATAGTTAAGAAATCAATGTAGCCCAAACCATTTCCTAAAATTCCCCTCCCCCAAATTAGTCTCGTGCTACTCATTTGTTCTGCGTTGCAGCTAAGAAATGGTTGGAATTAGAATAATTTATAGAAGAGTCGCTTTGATTTCCTGTGTTTTTCTATGCGCTTTTATGTAATGTAATACATAGGCTGAGGCCCTCTTTTCCCTCAAAAACAAATAAAAAATTAACACAACGGCTTAAAAAAAGCCAAGCTGTAGATTCCTGCCACCCTTGACATATGCAGCATCAATGTAGTTATTTCCTAAACTATAAGATACTAAAAATTGAGATACTGGGTGAGGGTACACATCCTTACATAAGGGCAGCAGCATAAGCTATACCTTGACCGTACACCAAGATAAGGAAAAAGGAGACGCATCAAATATTCAAATATATTTAAAAAAAACCCCCACCAATATATAAGGTTCTCCAGAGGTTGAACTTGACCAAATTTAAAGGCTGGTTCACCGCTAGATTCTTATACTTAATTTTCATTTGTTATTACTTATTATGTGTTTCTCTATTTGACATCATATTATTTTAGATGGTTATACCTTCATGAACCAACACTATTATAAATCTGAACTCTCATCTGAGTCATTTAAGTCTGAAAACTATGTTTTAGTCCAAAGTAATGCAAAAAATTCTAATATATACTGTTCACGCGCCTGATCAATTTAGGTCAATTCAACCTCTCATCAAAATCAAAGCCCCGTGACTCTTCGTCAATGATACGTGGGCAAGCGGATCTTAGCACGTCAGTTCAAAAGGACATTAGGCTGACCCTAATAAGACGCAGTATGGGCTCCAAGGATTTCTGTGAATTACAAAGCTAGCGCTCTATTATTTAAGGAAAGACACCAATCATTGTACGCACATGAGGGAACACACATAGATAATAATAATAATATCAGCTAAGGTTTGATTCTCGAATCATGAATACTGAATGTCATAGTTTTCACTACAACAAATTACACTTTTCCCGACGCTTATTCCCGACACATGGTTAAATACGTCGCAAAAAACTATGTTTTTCCCGACGATTTTAGTTAGCGTCGGCAAAACATATATTTTTCCAAATACGTCGCAAAAAACTATGTTTTTCCCGACGATTTTAGTTAGCGTCGGCAAAACATATATTTTTCCCCATGTTTATAATTAGCGTCACTAAAAGTGTATATTATTTGCGACGTTTTAACTTAGCATCGGTAAAAGTGTATGGATTTCCCGACATTTTTTCATTTTCGTCGGTAAAAGTATAGCTTTTAGCGACGTAAAAACATTCGTCGTAAAAAAATATACATTTAGCGACGCACGTTAGCGTCGGCAAAAGTGTAGCTTTTAGCAACGAACAGTTTTGCGTCACTAAAAGTAAACATTTTTGCCGACGCTATATTGCGTCGGCAAAAGTATAGTTTTTAGTGACACAAAAATATTACGTCGCTAAAAACTATACATTTGCCGATGCTATACTATTCATGTGCGTCGCCAAATTCCCCCCCTCCCCCCCTTTTTCATTTCCCGGCCTACTTTTCAATTCCTCCCCCTCTTTTTTAAATTTCCCTCTTCAAGAAACGAACGGGTCTTTTTCCGGCGAGGAGGATGGCATCAAATTCTTCGGCGGTGATCAGAGCGTCAGCCCAGACCCTCACCGACCCCAATGAGCTCATCGGCTCCGTCGAAACCTTCATCTTTGATTGCGATGGTCAGCTCAGCCCCCCCCCAAGCCTATCATACCATCTTTTACTAGAACTTTGTTTAGAGTTTTTGATTCTTTCTTTTTGATATCTTTTTTATTTGTCAAATTCATTGAGTGCAGGGGTTATTTGGAAAGGGGACACTCTCATCAGTGGCGTCCCTGAAACCCTGGATACACTCCGCTCAAAGGTGGGGTTTTTTTTTAACGCTTTTGCTTTTGCTTTTTTTTCTTATTTAAAATTGGAATTTTATCCTGTTTACTGGGTAACTTAGGGGAAAAGATTGGTTTTTGTGACGAACAACTCGACAAAATCCCGAAAGCAATACGGGAAGAAATTCGAAACTTTGGGATTGAATGTCAATGAGGTCAGTTACTTATTATTATGTCCGTTTGGGTATCTATTTATGTGTTGTTCTGTTTTTTTTATTTTTATTTGAGTTGGGTTATTGTTATAGTGATCTTTTGTGGATTGGTGTAGGAAGAGATCTTTGCCTCGTCTTTCACTGCTGCTGCTTACTTGAAGTCCATTGACTTCCCTAAGGATAAGAAGGTTCATGCTTTGTTTTCACCGAATTAATTGTTGAAACCTATTTCAACTTGTTTTCGCCTTAAAATTTGCGCATTTTTCATGAACTTATCCGTTATGTTTTTACCTTGAGCAGAAAGGAACTGGTGATCTGAAATGTTTTTCTTCAAATGTCAGGTGTATGTGATAGGTGAGGAGGGAATTCTCAAGGAGCTTGAACTTGCTGGATTCCAGTATCTTGGTGGTCCGGTATGGTAAACTATAATCTTTCCTATAAAATCTATGTTAAACAAAAAGCAATGAATACATTTCATCGACTAGAATGTTAGAGTTTCAGCTTCTATTTCCTCTCCCAGTTCAAGTTGTTATCGAATACATTTCATCGACTAGAATGTTAGAGTTTCAGCTTCTATTTCCTCTCCCAGTTCAAGTTGTTATCTTTGTACTCGATAATTCTTGGTCATTTTTCAATTGCGGGAAGTCTGGGTTCATGTTAAAGTTAGGACTACACTGTTATATGAAGTATACAGGGAAGGGCTGAGAAGTTCTTAGAAAAAAAACACAAACTAGACAAGTGAATAATCCTTCTAAGGGGTTGGATATAATCAACAAGTGCTTGGTTCTTCGAGCCTTAGGCATAGATGCTGAAAAGGAAAAATGTGTTCTTGAGTGCATAGAAGTAGACAACAAATTTGCTAACAGGACCTAACATCCATATCGGAGACTTCTCGACAAATGAGATGGATAGAAGTAGATAACAAAATCATCCATTTACCAATTACCGCTCAAAGTTGCGATAAGAAAGCGGGAGGAAGAATCAACAAGATATCAGAAAACTCAAGCAGCTATGGTTTCTAACCTATATACATTATCCACAGTGATAACTCAAGCAACTTTGGAGTATATGCAATGGATTGGACAGGTAGACACCATGTACACACTGTTCTCTGGCACCTCTCTGTTTTGTCCCTTTCTTGCAAAATTTCCTTTTTGCGTAATTTTCAAATGCCTCTAGTCTCTGTCTGCATGATCTTTGCTATGATTTTGCTTGAAAATCTTGCTTCTGTTCCCCCTACTTAATGATCCATCTGTAGTATTTTTAAGTCTCACGGAAGAACATGTTATTGTATCTAAGCGCTATAAAATATATATTAGTATTTGTTTGAGCTATATATATGTAGCTGATAATTTGACGTTGCATTTTCTCTAACAGGAAATAATCAAAGAACTGATGAAAAGGCTACCACACATGAAAGAGCTTGTGGATATGTATTGTGGCCCTAATAGAGTGATTGCAAAGCAACAAATGCAGGAGTTAGATAGAGTCGCAAAAACTCTACCAGAGAATATACCTTCATCTGTGAAGAGGTTCATTGATCGTGCCGTTCTTCAGAGTCGCAAAAACTCTACCAGAGAATATACCTTCATCTGTGAAGAGGTTCATTGATCGTGCCGTTCTTTCACTTCAAGTTTTCTTTTTTTCAACTTAGTTTAGTTTCCTGTAAATCTTATAATGTGTCATTCTCTAAAATGAAAAACACTGAATATGGCAAACTGGAATATTTAAACAGGTTTTTGAGTGTTGACTTGGAAATGGAAATGAATGTAATTATTTTATAATGGGAGCAAATTCTTTGTTTATCATAATATGCAACTTGTTTGGAGCATAATTTGATGTTTCATGTTTGGTTTCTTTGTTGATGTGAATGAGAGCAATTTTTTTTGTGGATGTTCAGGTTCAGTGTAGGCTTGTAGTTGACAGAAAAGATTACTTTTGGCGAAGCAAATTAGTATCGACAAAATTATACCTTTTACTGACGCATAATTATATGTTGTCGAAAATTATACTTTTGCCGACGCTATCTTGCGTCGGCAAAAGTATAGCTTTTAGCGACGCTATATTGCATCGCTAAAAGTATAGCGTTTAGCGACGCTTTACTCTGCGTCGCTAAAAGCTGCACTTTTGCCGACGCTAACTTGCATCGCCAAAAGTATAGTTTTTAGTGACGAATAATTTTGCGCCGCTAAAAGCTATACTTTTGCGCCGCAAAATATTATGCGTGGCTAAAAGATATACTTTTCCCGATGCATGACGCGTCACCAAAAGTAACGCAGTGTATTTGCGTCGCCAAATACTTTCGTTGACACACTTTTGGCGACGCGTTAGCGACGCTGCATTTTACGTCAGGAAAGATTTTCCCCGACGTTTTTTAAGCTTTTGCCGACGTTTTTGTTTCGTCGGCAATGTTGTATTTTGTTGTAGTGTTTGTTGAGCCTGGGGACTAATCTATTGGGATAGGGACAGGCATGACATGTTATGGGCATTTCGTCATATTGTTTGAAGGCCATCTCCAAGGCTCTAATAAGTGAAAGCATTCATTTTCAAACCAAGTGAGTGGTTGGATCAGAACATCTTGCAGAGAGGGTTGATCTACTTCATTTACGGTGATTAGAATGGTTAATTGAGGAATTATAACTTTTCTATTTATGATGTAGATCATCGCACGTTATCATCGTCGAAGCTTCTAGATCCATTAGTGTGTCTATGGCTATAAATCGATGTATTAAGATCAAGGAATCACAACGAGTCGGTCATCTACCTTGTTACACGACATCATCATAAAAACATTAGATGAGCATACAACCAGATAACGGAGAGCTTCTGTAATTTATCAGTTAATTACCAACATTCGTTTCAAATACAGAAGTAGCAGATACTAAGGGCACCGAAGAGAGTTAGGTTCTGATAAATCGCTCTACTCTCTTAATAACTTGTAGTTTTTGAGAACTTTTAAGGCGATAACAAACTTTCGGATGATATAGAAGTTTCTAGAAAGTTATGGTCACTCAGAGTATTTCGGATGGAAATTTGAGTGCAACGTATTGTGAACTTGATACACACCACTCTTGACCTACTTTCCCAAATCAACTCAAGAGAACTCACAGCCTGACTCGTGGGCTCCATGACGGTAGCGGCACGAAATAATTTGATATAAAGGGCTGTTTGGTTCATTTTCTAGAAACCTAAGTTTGGTAGATTACTCATGAAAAATTGGTTGTGAGACTCATTTCCATGTTTTCAAGCCCATTACATTGACTTTTTAGAAAGAAATGAGTTTCCTTAAATTTGGGACTCATTGCATTATTATCTTGCTAGTGGGCTCGTCGCACTGTTTCGATCTCCGAATGCGTTTTTAACGGTTTTAAGCGGTTTTCTCGGGATTTATCAATTCTAGAGGTTCCCAACTGACTTGATATCATCCACAAACATGGTTAGGCCGTTATTGACTGAAGATAAGGCCAAATCGATCATTCTCATCTAAATACCCCCCCCAACCGAAGCCTATAAAGACAAGGAGGTGTTGCCGGATTGAAGAGTCAAGGAGCACGAATTTCAGCAAGGGCTAACAAGATCCCAGTGAACTTCGGCATAAAGAAGGAGTCTTTTTCGAAGGATCTAAAGCCCGTTTCCCCCTTTCTTGAGATTAGTCTTGGTCTTAATCTCGAGAAAAGTACTAATTTTGCTTGGTCGATATTAGTACTTTAGCGAATACTTCCTTGGTGAAGTAGGAGCTCTGATCAATTATTCTGTCAAGCGGATCTGATCCGTAGGCGGTCCATGAATTTCAACGTCCCCGATACAGGCAAAGACCCCACACAAACAATAGGCGATAAACATCTGTTGTGTGTTGTTTGATAAAGTTGTAATTTATATTTTTATTGTGTAAGGAGATCTTATAAAAGGATCGACTTTTTATTCATTTGAATTTATTGTAACGCCTGAAGTTGTAATCGATTCATCACAATGAAGAAATCAACTTTTGACCCAAACACGCTGGCGACCACAGTGGGAGCTAATAGCCTTTCTGCGAAAGCTGACGTGTCGTAACCTCGGATCCGGATCCCAATGGAAGAAGAGGTCGAGTTCGAGTTCGAACAACAGAAGTTTGAGGAGTATCTGTCATCCTCCTCCTCTAGATCCTCCTCCACTCGCAAGCGTAGGAAGATCAACGCCCCTGTTGCTATGGTAGCTGCACCTTGCAATGCCCCTCCGGCCTCCAACAAGGCCGGATCTAAAAATCTGAACTCCTCCTTAATTAGGAAGTTGAGAACTGAAGGCGTCCCAATCCTATTGAAGAGGGCACGCAAAAGGCAACGCTAACGACTCATGCACCAACTTGCTAAAGCTTTAGAGTCAGTTCACGGGATTCGCTACGAAGTGGATCTAAAGTCCAGAAGGTGCTAACCACCACAATAGCGAGCGAACAACCCCTCCTCCTCTAAATCATCAACAGGTGAAAGGATCCAAGTCAAAACTACCCGTTTAACTCTTGAGGAGCGGATTCAGAAACACCGCATATTGCTTGCACACGTACAAATTCTTATGCAAAAGGCACAAAAGATGCAGAAGAAGGACATAGCTAAAAAAAAACCAAAGCTGCATCAAACTTGGAGGCCAAAGTCCAAAACAGCGGTCGAAAAGTTCAAAAATTGAGGGTCACTTCAATCTGACCCTCCAAGCCAGGGGTCACTCAAGTCTGAC
>NC_033799.1:19409093-19513539 GCF_001876935.1 Asparagus officinalis | reverse complement strand
AAGCCGCGGGTCACTTAAGTCACTCAAGTCTGACCCTTCAAGTCGAGGGTCACTCAAGTCTGACCCTCTAAGCCGCGGGTCACTCAAGTCTGACCCTCCAAGCCACGGGTCACTCAAGTTCGACCTTCCAAGCTGTGGGTTACACAAGTCTGACCCTCCCAGCCATGGGTCACTAAGTCCTGACCCACGCCAGGGCCGAGACAGGAGATACTCCGCACCCGTTTTTCTAATTCCGTTGAGTTCCGCCCCTGCTCTGATTAATCCGGTAGTTCCAGTGAAACCACGTGGTATTGTGAACTCATCTAGAGGTAAGAAAGCAATGGCGGATCGCCTGGGTCTTTTGCATAAGGATCGAGGCAAAGTTTTGATCAGAGAGCGCTTGGGTCCGGTGACTGAACCCCGAGCAACTACTTGAGCTGGGGGTCGCACACGCCCTTGCGACAAGTCAAAGCGTTTCTATAATGGAAAACTCCTGTAACTGACCGCCTCGAACAACAAGTTAGTATCCAAGAGCCCGTTAAGGTCCCGCGCTCACAAAAGCGTGGCTCTAAACGTGTGACTCTTAAGAATGCCATCAAGACAACAAGTCCTCAGAAGGAAACGTGTTTGTTAGATGATGACGTTATACCTGAGAAGTCATGCCAACACACGATAGATTGCTCCGGTCATCATGTCGATGAGTTGTACTATCGGGCTGGGGGTACGAACATACCTCGAAAGAGAGATTCTTGGGATATGGACTTTCATTGTCTGTGCACCAAGATAATCAGGGTAGTGTTATCAACATGTAGCTTCCCTAAGACCACTCTGTAGAGGGTCTTAGTATTTGAGAGGATCTCTAACGGAACGACTAAGTCCAAACCAAAGCGTCTCCGTAAGAAACGATTGGCCGTTCAAGGTAACGAACTTCCAAAAGTCACAATTAACATGGCTGATAAGGAAAAGTCGAATTGACCTTCTAGTTCTGACTCCCTCGTATCGCATCGTCTAACTCGGCTATGCGCATGGACTACTAGACATAGGGATTATCAGAGGATGAATAGACGCCAATCCTCGGATGATGAGGTATCAGATGCCAACTTGACAGCCGCTCCTGACAATATAGTATCCAGCCCAGGACAATCCCACGAAGTGTTTGTTAGACCCTATTGGGGGGTGATTAAGGTCTTATGCTAATCTAATCCGATTAAATACCAATTAAAATTAATTAACAAGTTATCCTAGCAAGTATGAAATACAACAAGATATATGAACTAGGATAAGCAATATGAACAGTGAGATATATCCTATATGATAAAAATATATGCAAGGATATATAAACAAACACAAGATGATATATCCTACCAAAGAGATATACAATATGATATGTGCAAGGATATGTAAACTAACACAAGGGTAAGCAATATGAACTAGATAGTGGATGATATAAATGAAGAGCTATGGACAATGGCGACAAAAATCATAAACATAATATTAAGTGCACCAAAGCAAACTCAAACACACAATATGATCACAGAGTTCGGACATTCTGTCCTACGTCTTCGTTCTCTACTCCCGGGGAGAAATCCACTATCACAATCCGGTTTGGAAACCGGAACTTCTACACACTCGGTTTACAAGTTCACCGAAAAACTCTCACACAACAAACACTATGCAATCACACTCTACACCCTCTCAAGTGTTGGACCTAGACGTGTCTCCCTCAAGTGCTCGGTTACAACCTCTCCCTATATTCGTCAACCGACGCCAGTCCTCTTGGGATGATCCCCGACTCTCACCATACACTCCTCTCGGTGTACAAGTGTATTACAAAGTGATCCTCACAATAAGCACAAATTAACAAATAATTATTCTCTAATATGGATGAAAACAAAATGAAAGCTCACGCTCAATGTTACAACTCTCACCAACCCAAATATATTATGTATGAAAATATAATAAGCTCAATGTGGGAGTGTGTAAACAATGAGTGAAATCAAATCTAACTCAAATAGCAAACTAGCAATAATAAGAATATGAAAATTAATAATAAAATTGCTACAGAAAAGAGTTAGAAAACTTCTCTAAAAATACAAAGAGAGGATGAGAAGATATTGAAGATGAACTCCTCAACAGATGATGCAAACTCCTCTTTGTAACAGCAAACCCCAAAAACAAACTAAATAAACTTAAACTCTTTTTAAAACTTGTTTAAAACATTTCTTGGGTTGCTTGTTGAGAGATCAATGGGGTATTTATAGCCTCCCAAAAACTCAGCCAAGAACCCCAAACAAAAGACAAAAAACCCCACAGAATCAAAAATGAGATTCTATACAATATAGCCGTTGGGCTGAATGGCGGTCGACCGTGGCGGTCGACAGCGAGCAACAGAAACACCAGAAAAAGGCTCCAGAGAGTTCGCGGTCGACTGCTGCGGTCGACCGCGAGGGATTTCAGCTTGACGGTCAACCATGGCGGTTGACCGCAAAAGTTTCTGCTACCCACTATGCAAAAGACTCAGGTGCGGTCGACCGTGATGGTCGACCGTGAACTGATATATGAAAATGAAGTTCTGAAAACTGTTTTTCTGATTTTAAAACACTATTTAAAAATATCAAATAAATTTAGAAAAATATAAAACTTTGGGGAATGATTGTAGACATGATAATAAACATGCTACAACGAAGGACTTACCAAATAAAAAATATCATCATTTTATAAAAAAGGCGAAAACATGAAAATGTAAACATGTGAATTTTGACATTTTGGCTTAACCATGTTTTGTATATAATGATTGTTAAGTCCAAAAACTAAGAATACAATATTTTTACAAATACAATAGAAAATAAAACATATGAGTATGTATATGAAAATATATTTTTTTCATATCTAAGTAAACATATGAGTATGTATATGAAAATATATTTGTTTCATGTCTAAGTAGTTAAACAAAATCACAATAATAAATATAAAATATGTAATTTCATATTTATAAACTTAAAAACTAAAACTTGTGTTGTGTATATATATGACTACATATATATACAAGGAAACCAATAAAATGTATGTATATATGATATTGAGCTTAGAGTATATAATACACATAATATAAAACCTAAACTAAGTTACCCAAGCTTTGATCTTGATCTTCAATTAAGCTTGACTTGGTACACTTTGCGGATGAAGCTTGAACTTGATCTTTAACTTGAATTGTACTTTGCTTCACTCCACAATTCCTCCAACCTCCATTGGATATCGTCGTTGAAGCGTAATTCCATCCATGCTCCAACATATTTTTTGCCTAGAATAAATATAAAACACAAATACTAGACAAACAATATTAGATGTAAATTGTTTATAAATCATCATCAAAACAAGAAGGCCAACAGTGTTTATGATTAACACTAAGGAAGTAACCAAAATGGTTGAGGATGCTCTAGCTAAAAAGAAAGAAGCATTCAAAATCAAAATGGAAATGGTTGTATAGGAGATGAGGCAAATGTATGACCAACAGATCCGAACGTTGTCGAATCAGATAGGTGAATCCAGTCGTCGAAACAATGTTAGCCAAGAAGCTAGCAATTCAGATGAGGATAATCACCTTAATGCTGATAACCCTCTCGTTGACCAAAATGCTATGGGTGGCCCCACTAAAAACAAGAACGCTGGGGGTGGCCCCACTAAAGATAATGACACTGGGGTGGTCCCACCGAAGATGATAATACCGGGGGCAGCCGCGTTGTTCCTCTCAGAAATTGTCTAAAGTATGATACAGACGAGGACGAGAAGATGAAAGATCTCGAGAGTAAAATCAACACTCTGATGTCTGCTCGAGAGGTGAAGAAAACTAGTATTCCGTATCCTTACCTAAGAGAGTGGGACTCAATAGCATACCCGACGAAGTTTAACCTGATCAACTTCACGCTGTTCGACGGGAAGGGTTAGCCCACTCAGCATGTGATCTACTTCAAGTCTCACTTAGGCATGATCTCTGGCAATGAGGCAATGATGGTCCAGTTATTTGTTGGCACCCTTCGCGGGCCCGCCTTCGATTGGTACCGTTATCTTAAGCTTGCAAGCATCAACAGCTGGGACAACCTGGAGAGCCTGTTCATCGCTCACTTCTTTGATGATGATGTCGAGGTGTCAATCAAGACACTCTTCGATGAGAAATAAGAAGATGATGAGATGGTCGACGACTTCGTCAAGCGCTTCCAAAATAAGGCGATGAATTGTCGAGATCCGATCATAGAGGACTTCATCCTCCAAACCTGTCATAACAACCTCTCTTTGGATGTGTTAGAAGTTATGGGATTAGCACCCTCCAATACCTAGAAAGAGTTGAAGATGTGCGGAGAGCGGGCCAAACGCTTCCTCAAAAGAAAGTAAGCCGAGAGAAGCCAACCGATGGCTAATCCTCCGAACTCAAGCTTTGTCTCCCGTTGTAAGGGGAAGGCACCTACAGCAATTGTTTATATTAATCAAACATCATAACAACAACCCCAGAGATAGCGAAATACTTCAGGTTTGAAACACCAAAAAGAGTACTCCTTCAAGGACGAAGATGTTCCAGCCATTTTCGAGTCCCTCCTTAAAAATAACAGGATCAAGCCACCACCTATCGCAAATTAGGAGGAAGCAGACAATACTTCGGATCCAAAGTACTATGCGCACCATAGGAGGATCCTTCATCCCACCAAGCTTGCTTCGCTCTCAAGAATAGCATCCAACCCTTGGTTGAAGCTAACGTTATAACGCTGAATTAAGCTGAATGAAGACTCCGACAAGTATAAGAGTATAAACTGCTCCTTCCCACACTCCAAAAAGTATACGAGTATAAACTGTTTCTCAATCCTCCAATAGGTGCATGAGGATAAACTGCTCCCTGCATACTCTAACAGGTATACGAGTCTAAACTATTTCCTAATTTTCATGGAAAGTTCCTAGAGAATTTTTATATATAATATTCTTAAGGATAACCCAGTCGAGCAACTGAGTACAATGTTAGACCTAGTTTCGTGAAGGAAGCTGGGGGTAGATGATTCATGTAACAGGAAGTTCCCGAAAGAATTCTATATAGTGTATTCTTAGGAATAACCTGGTCACTACGAGAAGGTGATGAATAAGGAACCCCCACTCAAATTCCCGCTACGTCTGTGCATTCAACACTCCCATTGTTAGAGTCCGGACATAGTACTCGGAATTTTAATATCCTGATCGTTGACGATTGTCAAACTCTTTCGTGTTAAGTATTTGTCACATAACACCAGGAATCCTCTTTGAGTGATCTGTACGAATCAATACTCCTACTATAATTTGTACTCCCACTCTCACTATTCATTTGGTCAAACTTTCCTATAGTTAGGACCACAACCAAAATCCCCTCTCGATTCCTCCAATGAACGAGAGGTCCATGAATCTAGTGGTCAAACCTTCCTACAGTTAGGACCACAACCAAAATCCCCTCTCAATTCCTCCAATAAATGAGAGGTCCACGAATCGAGCGATCAAACCTTCTTACAGTTAGGATTATCTCAAACCTCCCACTCGGTCAAACCTTCCTACAGTTAGGGCCGAAGCCAAAATCCCCTCTCGATTCATTCCGTAAATGAGAGGTTCACTTCCATATCGAGCGATCAAACCTTTCTACTGTTAGGGTCGCCTCGAACTCCCACTTGGTCAAACCTTCCTATAGTTAGGGCCAAAACCGCAATTCACTCTCGATAAATAAGAAACCCATATTTAGTTCGGTAATCAAATCTTCCAACAGTTAGGATTATCTGAATCTTATTGATTCTCGGAGTGGAGATCCCACTCTTAGTTTCACCTTCTCGGATTCTTAAAGTGGAGATCCTACTTTGAGTTTCCTTTGCAACTAGAGATAGAATATAAAATTCTTCCTCATCAACTTTGGGAGATAGAATATAAAATTCTTCCTCTCCTTCATTGGGTTTGCCTTTACCCCAAAAAAAGACCTGGAGATAGAAAATAAAATTCTTCCTCTCCAGCATCGGATTCGTCTTTACCCCAAGAGAAGACACCATCTTTTAACTCCAAAATCCATGCTTCACACGTATGGGGAATTTTATCCTGAAGCGTAAGTAGGGATAAGTCAGTGCCTAACACGCGTTGCCGGATAGTTCTTGACTATAAAAAGAGTAAAAACCCACATATTCGACATAGTGGCAGGATGTTATTAATAACACCATAATCCGTGCCTTACACGCGTTGCCGTTTTAGTCTTTCACCGATTGAAGAAGACACTAGAATTTTAGTTTGGGGAATTTGATCCTGAAGCCTAAATAGGGATAAGTCAACGCCTAACATGCGTTACCGGTTAGTTCTTAATCGTAAAAAGAACAGAAGCCTACATATTCGACATTGTGGCAGATTGTTATTAATAACACCATAATCCGTGCCTTATACGCGTGGGGAATTTTATCCCGAATCCTAAGAAGGGATAAGTCAGCGCCTAACACGCGTTGTTGGTTTAGTCTTTCACCGATTGAAGAAGACACTAGAATCCCAGTCTGGGGAATTTGATCCTGAAGTCTAAGTAGGGATAAGTCAGCGCCTAACACGCGTTGCTGCATAGTCTATTCCCGTAAGAAAGACAGAGTCTATGTATTCAATATCGTAGCACTAAGAGAGTTAACTCTCTTAGCACAGCTTTTGACCCAAACAAGTATGCGTATTAATTTAACATAATAAATAAATGTTTGTTTATAAGTTTATTCTGAATCACTTTTTTGCTCCTGTAATGTCAAATGTAAAAGCGACATGCAATATTGATAATGTGATCTCATCGGTTAAGAATATGTAAGAGGATATTCTACCGAGAGTCTCAAAGCATTAGGGCCCCATTTGGTAAAGTGTTAAGGAAGAGGGATTAAGGAGAATGATTAACATAGTTAACCTACTTGATAATCTGAAAGACTAAATTATTAACTCATTATATAAGTTTTATTTTAGCCATTGTGATCATTTTTAGTATTTGAGAATAACAAGGATTTTGACTATTTTCTTTATAATTAGAAGGATTAACTCTTAATCCTTCTAAATAGGAGTATTAACAAACCCCTTATTTTGATGGGTTAACTCATTTTAATCCATCTAGAGAGATTAGCTTAACCCTTTTATATTTTTTATGTTTGGCAAATTATGGAGGGTTAACTCACTTTAACCCTTGTATAGATTTTTTTTTGTTTCACGGGTTAAAAAGGGGTTAAGTCTCCTTAACCTTTTACTTAACCCTTTGCCAAACGATAATAGGCTGCCAGAATTGGATCCTAAATAATGAATATGTGAGAGCCAATAATCTATTTTCTATTGCCAAATAAGAAGTATAAGGATGTGCACGAGATGTCTAATTAAGAGGATTCAAATCCTGATTATGAAGGGATTGTTCTTGAACGAGGCACTGCTTGATAGATTAACGATTGTTTATTAATAGTCCCCTGATGATAGATTAATGGCTGTTTATTGGCTTGATCCTATATTAAGATAAACAAGGAGGGATCTCTGAAGAAGTGGGGAGAGAGAGTGTAGAAAATCAGCAGAAGAATGGCCAGGCAGAATGGCGGTCGACCGCGCGTCAGCGGTAGTCGACCGTGAACATACACAGAAGGGCACTAGGTTTCGGACCTGAAGGTGGTCGACCACGAGGACCCTGTAGGCAATTATCTCTCAGGAAATTAATTCGGTCGACCACCATGGTCGACCACGAGTTGACTGTAGGATTTTGGTTCTCTGTCGGGGGTGTTCGGTTGATCGCGAGCTTCATGCGGTCGACCACAAAACCTGCGCGGTTGACCGCCACGGTTGACCGCAGATGGATTTTGGGCTGGGCTTTTTTTTTGACCCGGTTCATTTCTGAGTTGATATATAACCCTAAACCTGATTAATTAGGGTTAGGCAAGGATAATTTTGAGCAGTCTTTGAGAGAGGATTGCTGCATCCAATTGTGGGAGATTTGTGAGAGATCTAGAGATTTGTTTTAGGGTTTGATCGGTGAGATTTGTAACTCTATTTGTGTTCTCTTTATTTCTAATAATAAGAACTCCTCTTTTCTTGCCCTGTGGACATAGGCAACTTGCCGAACCACGTAAATAGTTTGTTCTTGTTGTGATTGTGATTTGCTTATTGGTTGTGGTTTATCTCGAGTTATTGTTTGTGTCCCACTCGAAGCTTCCGCCACGCACAACAATTTGTATCAGAGCTTCAGGCTTATTCGAAGGATTTGGTGAAGATTCCTATCTGAAGAGTTAAATCAACAACAAAGGAGAAGCAAGCACATCAGGATCGTCTCTTACGAAGACGATACATAGTTTGAGCATCAATAACTTGAAGATTAATGTTCCGAAGTTCGACGGCAAGATCAATTTTGGATTGTGAAGGTGTCAAGTGATGGACGCCTTGGATGCACAGAATTTGGAGGAGACTCTTATGTTGCAAGAGAAACATGCTGATATGGAAGATAAGGTTTGGAAGAAGATGAATAGTAGAGCGTGTGGAGTTATTCGGTCATGCTTGACGCCGGATCTTATTTATGATGTGATGAACGAGACGTCGGCGAAGAAGATGTGGGAAACACTCAATGAAAAGTATCTTACTAAGAGCATTAAGAATCGGCTTCACTTGAAGGAGAGGTTTTACCAGTTTAAGATGAAGAGGGGAGTTTCCATCAGGGAGCATGTTAACAACTTCACGAAGCTACTTTCAGAAATGGCCAATGTGGATATCATAGTTAAGGATGAAAACAAGGCGATGATACTTTTGTGTTCATTGCCTGAGGATGATTATGATACCTTTGTTCTCACTATGATTAATGAAAGAACTACTGTTAGCTACAAGAAGGTGACCTCAGCGTTGGTGAATTATAAGTTGAGGTGTTGATGAGTCCTCCGAGAAAGCATCGGGAGATGCATTAGTAGTTCAAGTCCATGGTTCAAACTGAAGCAAGAGGTCGTAGTCTAGAGGTGCACATCGTGGAATTCGTAGGATTCAGTGTGCTTTTTATAAAGATGATGGACATTAGAAAGCTGAATGCCCAAAGTTAGATCGAGCCGAGAAGAATAAGGGGAAAATTGTACAAGCTTCAGAGGTGAATGTTGTCAAGACTAGTGGCAATAATTCAGATTCAGATTCTTTAGGCTATTCATTATCCGCACTATCATCAGTTTGTGATGCCGACTCTACGGAGTGGATGTTGGATTCGGGTGCTTCTTACCACGTTTGCCCTAGGAGGGATTGGTTCTTCAGCTTTTAGGAGTTGGAAAGAGAGGATGTCGTGCTCATCGGTAATAGATATGCATGCTCTATTGGTAATATTGGTACTGTTCGAATTAGGATGAGTGATGGGGTGATGCGAGAGTTGGATGATGTAAGGTTCGTTCCACAATTGAAGATGAACATCATTTCACTTGGAGCTTTGGAGGCAGCAGGCTATAGGGTGACCTTGGTGGACGTATGCTTGATGGTCACATTGGTGTCCATGATTGTGATGAAGGGCATCAAAAGGAGCAACTTGTATTATTTTCTCAGAAGCACGGCGATTAATAGGGAGATGACGATTTAATCAGATTTGGCTAGACTGTAGCGTTGTTTGATGCTAGGTTATTTGATTGGTAATGCCGTGCATTGGTTGTTGAGGAGTGTTTTGACCTGCAGTTTGAAGTCTTGTGAACCCATTGGTATGAGCAAGAAGACCGGGGTGGAGTTTGGCACTTCTATCCATATTCGAGGGGTCTTCTGAGGGGTGTTCAATCAGGCATTTGGGGTCCTTTCAAGGGAGAATCATTGGGAGGTAATAGGTATGTGGTTTCCGCAGTTGGGGATTGCTCTAGGCATTAGTGGGTTGTAACCAAGTCCCGTTGGTGTGAAGTCCTAGAAGCTTGCAACAGAAGGAGGAAGTGTGTTGGTAGAAAGGTAACCCGATGTTCTGATTATGGTAGGGGTTATTTCTTGCGTTTGTACCAAGCTCACGGCAATAGGAGACACTTCATTGGTGTGCAAACTTTAAGGCGACGTGATGAGATGGTAGATTTAGAGAGTTGTCCCTTTCTGGAGGAGGATAGGCATTTGATGTTGAGCATTAGCATTGGTGTGCGGGCTACGACATGTTTGGATCATCTTATGTATAGGTTGTCGACTATTGTATGTAGAGATATAGGATTTGGTGGAGCTACTTTAGATTTTGGGTTGCGTCGAATGTTTGGCTACCCAGCACTTGGTCATCGTAGATGTGAGATTTGATCCGATAGCACATTTAGGATTCAGAGGCATGTTAGATTATAAGATATTAGCTTCTGACTTTGTTCTGAGCCGGTATTTCACGTTTGACTTTTGGCAGGTGGAGAGTGGTGATCAGATCTTTAGGACATCATAGTGGGTGGAGAGTGATGCTACTCCACGTTGGGTGGAGACTCCAGATCATACTACATCATTTGGGATTCTAGCTAATGTGATACAGATTGAGAATCGTGTTAATTTGGATACGTAGGCAGTCCTTCAAATGCAGCCGGTTTGATTTTGATGGGGGAGATCATTTTCAGCCCTAGTTTGGATCCCGAACTTGTTGTGGATTAAGTCCGTTGTCGTGGGAAGTTTTCATCCAATACTAATGATTTTACCTTTCTCTCCACCACCGAAGGAGACGCTACCTCCTTCAACCATTGATAGGGTTACAAAAAGTTCTTTGTTGCCCGTCATATGATGTGAGCAACCACTATCAAGGTACCACATCTCTCTACGTCATTACCGTGATGTTCCCTACAAGAGATGAATGTGTAGTAACTTTAGGTACCCAAATCTTGGGTCCTTGGTGGTTAGTAAGCTTGGTACCTTTGGGTACCCATATCATTCTATAAAAATCATGGTTGTCTTTAATCCTACAATGAGTAGAAATATGTCCATGTTTCATACAATATGTGCACACAAAATTTCTCTTGTGTGTTTGAGCATGATATCTATAAAATCTATTTCTACCATGGTGATGATAAATAGCATAAGCATGAGTGGGTCTAATTCTACCACTCTCAATTTTAAGTCTCTCAATCTTAGATCTTAATTGCTTGTTTTCAAAATCAAGATCTCCTAGCAATTCATCTTTTAATGCAAGAGAGGCTTGTAGTTGTTCTAGTTTGGCATCACAAGACGCATGCAACTTTTTAAAGGAAGAATTCTTTTGACATCCTTTTAAATTCAATGTTCAATTCTTCTAAAGCCGTAGCTAGATCACATTTCATATAAAAGGATTCACTTTCGGTGTCGGAAACTACCTCCTTTTCAAGAGCTAGGAAGCAAATGTTGGGATCATGAATAGCAATCTTAGCTCCTTCTTCATTGCTATCCGAATCAATTGGTTCGGATTCTTCCCATCCGGCATACATAGCTTTCTTCTTCTTGTACTTCATGTATTTCTCTTTGAGCTTGGGGCAATCTTTAGTGATATGACCCGGTTTATTGCATTCGAAGCACTTTCCTACACGTGAAGAAAATTTGTTGTTAGATCGGGGATTAAACTTCTTGTTCATTGAAAATTTGTTGTTAGATCGGGGATTAAACTTCTTGTTCATTTTAATGAGTCTAGAAATTCTTCTAGAGAGGTGAGCCACTTCTCTAGAAAAATCAACTTCACTATCTGATGATGATGAGGAGTTATCACTAGCTCCTTTGAGAGCTATGGTCTTCATCTTTGGTGATGGCTCCTCAACTTCCCTTGGGGGCACTTCCTCTTTCTCCTTTCCCTTGAGCTTCTTCTCATGAACCTTAAGCTTGCCGATGAGGCCATCGAGAGCTAGAGTACTCCTTTCCCTTGAGCTTCTTCTCATGAACCTTAAGCTTGCCGATGAGGCCATCGAGAGCTAGAGTAGTGAGGTCATGAGCTTCCTCTATGGCCGTCGCTTTGGGTTCCCATATCGGAGTTAATGAACGAAGGATCTTGTAGTTCGTCTCTTGGATAGTTAATTTCTTATCAAGACCATGCAATTCATTGATTATGTTAGTGAAGCGAGAAAACATAGCATCAATGGATTCATTAGGAAGCATCTTAAATAACTCATATTTATGCATAAGCCCACTAATTTGGATTCCTTAACTTAGGGGATTCCTTCATGTGTAATACACAATTTCACCCATATTTCGTATGTGGTTGTATACGTAGAAACCCTATTATACTCATTGGGGGAAAGACCGCAAATTAAGGCGTTCATGGCCTTTGCATTGAGATTGGCTTGGTTCCTTTCTCCATCGGTCATATTTTCGACATTGGGATTTTCTACATATTTCTTCTCTATGAGTTCTAGAATGTTAAGATCAATGCAACAAAGATAAATCCTCATCCTAGCCTTCCAATAAGCAAAATTACTACTGGTGAAAATAGGTGGTCTAGTGGTGGATTGTCCCTCTAACATATGCACATTCATTGAAGCCTCCATAAAATCTTTTCTCTAAGGTGGTTAAACAAAAAACTAATATAGAGATCAAGCTCTGATACCAATTGTTGGACCCTAGAGGGAGGATGGGTGATTAGGGTCTTAAGGCTATAATTGTGCAATAAAAATTGAGACAAACAACAAACCACAAAATGAACAAAAGTAGAAAAAGAGATAGAGTAAGAAATCGTTATCCTTGTGACGCGCGATATGTTAACGAGGTTCGTTCCACTGACCTACATCTCCGGTCCCCACTCTCGAGGAGAAATCCACTACACAACCTAGTTTGGAAGCCGGAACTTCTTCTACACAGCGATCTCCACAAGATCTCATAACTACACAGTTGATGACCACTAGATCACACTCCCACACAGTTAATCTTCACAAGATCAAGCTCACAACAGTAGTAATGGTGTAAAAACTCTCTCTTTACAATGTCCCTATGGCAAGGAGAAAGATTACACAGAAGCTGGGAAGTGAAACTGAAAACAGAGAAAATCAGGTTTGAAAATTTTAGCTCTCAGTAAAACAGATATCTGGTTTTACAAAAGCTTGGGACACCTTCGGAAGAAGGAGTATAGGGGGTTTAGATAAGAGAGAACATAGCAATTTAAACCTATACCCAAATCACCTAAATCCTAGAAAAATCGGCGCTGAAATCTGTACTGAAAAAGACCGTTTGAATAAGCGGCGGTCGACTGTGAAAATCTCACGGTTGATGAGCCACTTTGGAAGCTCAGAATTTTTTAGAGACTTTTGCGGTCGACCGTGGCAGTTGACTGTGGGAAAATTTAAGCTGACGGTCGACCATGGCGTTCGACCACAAAAGTTTCTGCTGCCCACTCAGAAAAGAACACAGGCGCAGTCGACCGTGGCGGTCGACCGCAAACTGGTACATATGACACTATTTTAAAAACTTGTTTTTGACTATATAAAAAATCTGTAAAATATTTGGATGACTTCTAAAAATTGTGAAACTTTGTAAAATGTTTTTAACACTAAAAATAATTTTTTTGAAAAAGAATTTTACAAAAAGGTCCTCATACTTATGAAAAAGATATTTTGTTAAAACGCTCAAAAATATAAGTACGAAAACGTGTGTGTGATATCCCAATAGCTTCAAGTGAAATCTAAAACTACTTGCCTACATTCTAGCACTAGAGAGAAAAGAAAAACAAGCTAATATCCTCATATAGAATTACAATTCTTTGAGTCTTGATATAGCTTGAGTTGATGAAGCTTCTCATTGCATTTGTTGTTCTTGAATTAACATTGTTTCATCACTATGCCTCCTCCTCCTTTGGATATCATCGTTGTAGCTCATATTCCATCCAATCCTATATATGTGGTACTAACAAGCTTGATAAGTATATTAACTATAATATCACTCAACAAGCAATTAGTACCGATAATGGTGGTTGTAAAACATCATCAAAACATAAGGGCTAACAGTTACCTCTCATTGAACTGTTAATGTAGAAGGAATTTAGATTTTTTCTACTATAAGAAAGTAGTGGAGAGATCACTGTCTTAATCATGATTATTGATTATCTAATAGATGATTATGAATTACACTCATTTCGAATTTACAATAGGAAAAAAATCACAACCATCTATTAATTATCAATATACTTGATAAAGTAATGATTCCTCCATTACATTTTTTTGTAGTGGAGACGGTCCGAACCATATGTGTAGAAAATCATATTGTTCTACAATATTTAAAAAGTTATTTCTCTAAGCAAATATTAAAAATATCACAGTGAATAAGTGACCGAACATGTATAGTATGAGAGTATTTGGTGAAACCGGTCTAAAGAGATTGATCATCAGATCCTTGGTTTTCATGATTTGTTCACAACTTTAAGAATTGATATTCAACATGTTTTGTAGTGGAGAGGATCCGAATCCATATATGTAGAAAGCCAAATCGTTCTACAGTATTTAAAGAGTTGCTTCTCTAAGCAAACATTAAAGATATCACAGTTAATTAGTGACCAAACTTGTGTAGTATGAGAAAGTATCTCGTGAAACCGGTCTGAAGAATTTGATTATCAGACCACTAGTCTTCATGATTTGTTCACAAATTTAAGAATCGATATTCCTTTGAAACATACTTAGTGTCGTGGATTAGATCCGCTAGATAATTTCACGAAGAATACAAAAAGATTTATCTGTAATTAACCATGTATCCTGTTGGAGTTATAATAAGTGTAACTTAAAACTTGACATTGTAGTGGGAAAATTTAGTCCCGCATAGGAAATGGAATAGGAAGAAAGAGTGATTATAAGCCTTTCCCTTCTCTTATGCCTAGAAGAAAATAAGGCTTATGCTCTATACCACACACGTGCGCGCCAGCCGGGCCAGGCTCGGGTTCGGGTCGGGTCGGGTGGCTCGCGCACACGACTTGCGGACATGAATGTACCTCCGGATTGAGGGGCTCTTAACCTGCTATATTTTATTTTTTGCTAATTAGAATAATTAAAATATAATTAATATAACACAGCTTAAAAACATGATTAATGTTTTGTAACGGCTAGCATTAAACTGCAGATTAATATTTTGTAACGGCTAGCATTAAACTATAGATTAATATTTTGTAACGGCTAGCATTAATGTGATTAATATTTTTTAACGGCTAGCAATAACGTGATTAATATTTTGTAATGTTGAGTTATTAAAATGTATTAACTGCGGATTTATGGATTTAAATGACGAAACAGCTAGCGGGATTTGTGGGATAACGGACGCGGCTCTCAACCTATATAAAGACCGGTATATGTGAGGGTTAACAAGAAATTTTTTGTGAAGAAAGAGATCTCTTCTCTTCCTCTTCTATTTTCAAAAATATTTTTCTACTATTACATTTTCGCTGGTTTCCTGAAAGTCGAGGAGAATTCGCAAAGCCTTCTTGAAGCTCGTGCCGACGAGAAGGAGGTCGCCTGACCGAGGGTCGTTGTATCTCTGAGAACTATTGCCGTGTAGCCCTGTACGAGAGGGGGCAATTAGATTCTTGGGATAGTGCCTTGCACGTCTCGATCATCAGGCCGTATTTCTAACCTTATTTATTTTCGTTTTAATCATTTTTTATATCTGTGTTATAATATTAACCCATCATTATCTGAAAATTGTTATCCGTTTAAACTAATTTACATTTTAATTATTGTCTAAACAACAAATATTCCTAACAATCAAAGAATCTAATTGCGCTGTTTAGAATAATATCATGTTTAGCATGTTTTGTATTCTATTTCGTATTATGTTTGTTTTGTTAATGCAGTCTACATCTTATAAAAATGACATGCTACACTTGATTCTGTTGTTTGAATGTTTAAATCATATCTGTTGCATTATAATAACAAAATTATTCATTCATCATCAGATTATGGCTATAAGTGAAATTATGTCGGCTAAACTAGAGAAGTTTGTTGGGAACAATTTCCGGCGTTAGCAAAACCAAATGAGATTTTGGTTAACAACTCTAAATCTAATAACTGCCATAGAACCAGACAACTCATATTCATCTAGACCAATTACTAGGTAATCTTCCTTCTCTTCCTCCACAGATTCCATTCATATCCCGAGAACACCTCAAGAAATAGAGTATCATTGTCTATACAGAATCTTAGGAGCCTTATCTGATAGGTTATACGATATATATTATACTATCACTAATGCTAAAGTTCTGTGGGAAACACTAGAGAAAAAATATGGTTTAGATGATATGGGAATTAGAAGATTTAAAGCTTCTGATTTTAACAAATTTAAAATGGTAGATTCTAAACCAATGAATGAGCAAATTCATGAATTTGAACATATAGTTCACCAATTAAAAATGAATGGATCTATCTTATATGAAACATTTCAGATAGCTTGTCTTATAGACAAACTTCCCAAATCCTAGTTAGATTTTGCCCAAAACCTTAACCATACCCAAGGAGATCTTACCCTTGAACAAGTGTTGAATGCCATTAGAATTGAAGAGCAACATAGGCTCAGGAAGAAAAATGAAACAAAATCCGAACCCAAAGAACCCAAAGTAAACAATGTTGAAGCCAAACCTTTTTCCAAACACAAGAAACATCCCTTCCACCAAAATCAAAGTAAAACATTTAAGAAGAAATCCCTGTCCACTTTCAAAAGAAGGAATGAGCTGAACATCGAGCATGTTTCGTTTGTGAACGAACCAACCACCTTGCTAAAGACTATTTTTAAAAGAATACAGAACCACCAAAGCCTAGGTAGGGAGGACCTCAACCTAATAAGTCATAAGTAAACATGGTGACTTCTAGTTCAGCTGAGACTGCTTTCAAGTCTGTTCTCTTCACCCCTGAAGTAAACATGACCTTTCAAGAAAATGATTGGTGGATTGACACTGGAGCTAATATTCATGTTTGCTCTAATAAATTTCTGTTTTCCACTTATCAGGTCTTAAGTAAAGGAACAGTGACAATAGGAAATAATAATGCGGCTCCTGTATCTGGAATAGGTCGGATCAACCTAAAGCTGACTTCGGATAAGATTTTGACCCTAAGGATGTCCACCATGTCCTAAATTTGATTAGGATTAAATACCTTCATCAGGAGATAGGTGTGTTTCTACCTTAGGGTATGGAAATACATCTATAGGCGTCTAAAATTGCCTATAAGAGCCCGCACGCAGCTCGAAGCAAAGAGTGGACGAGTCAAGAAGGATTACCTAATTGCCTCACGCGCTTCGGTCAACACGCACACGTCAGTCACCTCGCACGCGTCAGTCAACACGTGCATGTCAGTTAGCTCGTGTGCGTCGGTCAACACGCACACATCAATCAACTTGCACGCGTTGGTCAACACGCTCATGTTAATCAGCTCACGCGCTTCGGTCAACACGCGCATGCCAGTTAGCTCGTGCACATTGGTCAACACGTGCATGTTAATCAGCTCGCGCATGTCGGTCAATACGCGCATGTCAGTCACCTCGCGCGCATCGGTCAACACGCTCACGTTAATTAACTTGCACGCGTCGGTCAACACACGCACGTTAGTCAACACGCGCATGTTAGTTAGCTCGCGCGCGTTGGTCAACACGCGCACGTCAATTAACTCGCTCGCGTCGGTCAACACGCTCACGTCAATCAACTCGTGCGCGTTGATCAACACGCACATGTCAATCAGCTCGCGTTCGTCAATTAGCCTCAGCGAAGTGTACAAGTCAACAAAACACCGAAATGCGAAAAGAGAGAAAGAGTCTCAACTTACGTGGGGGTGCGGATCACCACCTAGTAACCCGCGTGCGCGAAGGTCACCACGAGTGACCGCAAACGGCCACGGATTTCACCACAAGGGTGGACCTGCGGCGTGCGGTCACCATTGGTGAACCGTGGCCGCACGGGTCAGCACGAGCTGTTTCACGCAGGTTTGACCCAAAAACGTGTTTTGATGGTTTTTGACGGGTTTTCTCAGGATTTATCTGTTCCAGGGGTTCCCAACTGACTTGATATCATCCACAAACATGGTTAGACCATTATTAACTAAAGATAAGGCCAAATCGCTCATTCTCATCCGAATACCTGCATCTGAAGCCCTATAAATATGAGCTTAAGGCCTCCATTTTAAGGATCTGGAATTTTATCAAGGGGATGAGGTGATGCTGGATTGAGGAGTCGAGGAGCATGATATTTCAGTGAAGGTTAATCAGATCCCGGTGAACTTCAGCAAAAAGAGGAAGGCTTTCGGAGGATCTGAACCCGTATCCCCCGTCCGTTCTTTGAGATTAGGCTTAGTCTTAATCTTGAGAAGAGATACTGATTTCGTTTGGTCGAATTCAGTGCTTCAAGCGAATACTTCCTTGATGAAGTAGGAGCTCTATCAATTTTTCGGCAACCGGATCTGATCTGCGGTCATCCATAGATATTAACATTCCCGGCATAGGCAAACACCCCACACAAGCAAGAGTTGATAAACAGTTCTTGTGTTTATTTTCTAGAGAGTAGTAATCTATATTTTCATTATTTGAATTCATTATAAATGATTAAAGTTGTAATGGAATCGATAATGAAGACTACTTTCAATTAAAACAAGCTGGCGATCACAGTGGGAGCCAAGAGCTTCGCTGCCGAAGCTGTCATGCCACAACCAGCGATCAAGATCCTGGTGAATGAAGAGATCAAATTTGAGTTCGACCAATAGAAGTTCGAGCAATACTTGTCCTCCTCCAGAATCGCCTCTCCTCGCAGATCCAGAAAAGTCTACTGGTCTTCCGACACAAAGACCCAAGAAGATGATCTCCACGTCACCGCCGCAGCCGCCACTGCAGTTGTAAATCGCGACGTGTCGCCGATATCCAACAAAGTTAGATCAGCGGATCTGAACTCCTCCTTGACCAAAGAGTCAGTCGCTAAAGGTACACCAACGTTGTCAAAGAGGGCGTGCCAAAAACGGCATCAACGCCTTGCGTGTCAACTTGCTAAGGCTTTGGAGCCAATGAACAGGATCCGCTATGATGTGGATCTAAAATCTATGCAGCGCCAAGAACAACAACGATGATCGAGCAACCCCTCCTCTAAAGTAGAGAAGAACGAATGGTCCGTGTTAAGAGGACCCGCTCTACCCTTGAGGAGTGAATCCAGAAGCACCGCGTATTGCTTGCGCAAGCCCGAATTCTTGTGCAAGAAGCCAAAAAATTGCAGAAGGAAGAAGTGGAAAAGAAGCCACCAAGACTGTAAAAAGTATGGAGGCCAAAGTCTAAGATCAAAAAATACGGGTCACTTCAATCTGACCCTCCCAGCCACGGGTCACTTCAAAATAACCATCCCAGCCGTGGGTCACTTCAATCTGACCCTTCTGGTCACGGATCACTTTAATCTAACCCTCCCGACCACGGGTCACTTCAATCTGACCCTTCCAGCCGTGGGTCATTTCAATCTGACCCTCCCAGTCACGGGTCACTTCAATATGATCCTCCTAGCCGTGGGTCACTCAAGTCTGACCCTCCAAGCCGCGGGTCACTCAAGTTTGACCCGTGCCAGGACCAAGATAGAAGATGTTCTGCACCTGTTTCTCTGATTCC
Organism: Asparagus officinalis; assembly: GCF_001876935.1. Lineage (NCBI taxonomy): Eukaryota > Viridiplantae > Streptophyta > Magnoliopsida > Asparagales > Asparagaceae > Asparagus > Asparagus officinalis. Next base: position 19,494,075 of record NC_033799.1, on the reverse strand, counting down.
ATCAAGTTCTGCACTTTTAGTGAAGCCCTACAGCAGAGTAGACTTGTCCAAAAGCAGGAAGCCGATAGCCGATCACCTTGGTCCTTTGCACGATGATCAAGGCAAAGCTCCAATCAAGGAACGTTTAGGCCCATTGAATGAGTCTCTAGCAGTTTATCAAGCTGGGGGTCGTAATCATCCTCCTAAGCAGTGGAAGAGAATGCATGATGGAAAAATCCTTACAATCGATCGCATTGGATTGCGCGTCGAAGTCCGGGAGCCAGTTGAGGTGCTACCCTCACGAAAACATAGCCTCGAACGCGTGACTCCTGAAGACACTAACAAAGCATTGAGTCCCCAGAGGAAAGCATATCCATTGATGTTATACCTTAGGAGTCGTACTAATACACAATGGGTTGCTCCGGCCATAAGACCGATGAGTTGTACTATCGAGCTGGGGGTACGAACAAGTCCCGGAAAAGAAGTACCCGAGGATCGGATTCTCAGTGTCCGTGTGCCAAGATTATCAAGGCAGTGTTGTCAGAATGTTGCTATCCCAAGCCTGCCCCGGAGAGAGTTTCAGTATTTGAAAGAATCTCCACCAGAACATCCGAGTCCAAACTAAGGCGTTTCCGTAGAAAGAAATCAGCCGCTCAAAATGATGAATTTCCAGAAGTGTCCGTCAACATGACCGGCAAAGGAAAGTCAACTCAACACTTTAGTCCAAACCAGTTTTTAGGAATATCACAACGAATAACCAGATTGTGATCATGGACCAGTAGACGAAGGGATTATCGGAGAATGTAAAAGGGACTACCCTCAAATGACGAAACATCAGATGCTTGCTCGGCAATGGCTTTCGATAATATGGCATCCAGCGCAGGATGATCCTATGAGTCATATATTATCAACACAGAACAAATGGCTAAAATTCTCGAAGACGCTCTAACCAAGCATAAAGAGAATTTCAAATTTGAAATGGAGATGACTATGCAGGAGATGAGAGAAATGCATAGCCAACAAACTGCGGCGCTGAGGAATCAACAGGGAGAGTCCAGTCGTCGCAATAATCCTAACCAAGTTGATAGTGATCGGGAAGCAGACGAGAATACCAACATGGATATCCCTCCTGTTAACAATAATGCTGGTGGTGGTCCCTCAAATGATAATAATATGAAGGATGATTACATCACTTCTCTTCAGGATCACTCAAAGAAAGATACGAGCGAGGATAAAAAAATGAGGGACTTAGAGAGCAAAATCAATGTGTTGATGACTGCTCAAGAAGTAAAGAAGTCCAGAATATTGTGTTCATACCCAAGAGAGTGGGAATCAATCTCATACCAACCGAAGTTTAATTTGATCAACTTCACACCGTTTGACAGAAAGGGTTCCCCCACTCAGCACTTAATATACTTCAAGCCTCATTTAGGAATAATCTTTAGCAATGAACCCTTGATGGTACGGTCATTTGTTGGCACTCTTCGCGGAGCAGTCTTCAATTGGTATCGTCATCTTAAGTCGGGGAGTATCAATAGTTGGGATGACATGGAAGACATGTTTCTCAAAATTTCTTTGATGACGACACTGAGGTTTCAATCAGAACATTATTCGATGAGAAACAGAAGGATGGAGAATTAGTCAAGAACTTCATCAAACGATTCCGAAACAAAGCAATGAATTATCGAGATCCGATCAGTGAAGACTTCATTATTAGAACTTGTCATAATAATCTTTCGTTGGATATCCTCGAAGTCTTAGGAATGGTGCCATCCAAAACCTGGAGGGATTTGAAGGTGCGAGGAGAATGAGCCGAATGCTTCCTCAAGAGGAAGAAGACCGAAAGAGGTCAAATGACGACAATTGCTCCATAGCAGAATTTTGTCCCTCAGGGTAAAGGGAAAGCGCAAGCGAACGCAGTCGACACGAACCAAACGTTCGAGCTGCAAGCGCAACTGCAACCACTACAGCAACATCCAAAGGTGTCTCAACAGTCGTAGTGGCAACGACAACCTCAAAAGTAGAAGGCTTCAGAACCAAAATTCCCGAAGATTTATTCTTTTAAAGAAGATGCGGTCCCCGTTATTTTTAAATACCTCATAGAGAACAACAAGATCAAGTTGCCTCCAATCCAGGATCAGGAAGACGCTAAAAGGGTTAATGATCCAAAGTACTATGCATTCCATAGCGCGGTTCACCACCCTACAAAGTTATGTTATGCGCTCAAAGATAAAATCTAGGCCTTGATCGATGTTGGCATCATCACTATGAAACAATCTACGGAGAAGAAGGTCGGTGCGAACGCAGTGTCAATCAGCTTCGGATCTGTTCCTCTGAATTGGTTTCAGCCCGAGAACATAATGAACGTAGCGGTGAAGATCATCAACGACGATCCTTACAAACAACGCCAGAAAGGGCTTGTGCCACACACAGCCCAAAATGGTGAGATTCTCTAGGTCCATCCCGATCTGATTGAAGACGAACAGTGGGCTGATCGTCATCCAAGAAGAAATAAAGGGCAAAGGAAAGTCCTGTTGCGGAGCCTCAGCCATTCCAGTAGGAAATGACGAAAGAATCCCTACTTTCCCACTCTCCGAAGATAAGCAAGAAGTCTTCGCTACCCGGAGTGGGAACGAATACCATTTCAATTACCCGACCGCCTCCGAGTAGTTAGCTAAGCAGGGGGTAACCAAAACCATTCCTTCCAAGACATTAGCAGACATAGGATTGGTCACAACTCCCCCGGCACCTATTGAAAAGACTCAGCAAAAGCTAAATGAGAAGGAGCCCTTACACCAAGAGGTTCAGAACCCGAAGCAGTCTCAATTCAATCAACCGATTGGAAGAGACAAACCGAGAAGCTCGAGCACTACACACCGCTTCGATATTATAACATAGTTAGCTAATATACTGGCTAGAATAACTCTATATGACCTGTTATGTCTCTCGAAAGAAATGAGGGAGGCATTGTAAGAAGCCTTGACAAATTCTGACGTTTTCCTTACTCAGATCAAGCCATCTCCTGAGGAACCAGATCCGCTAGTCCAACATTGCAATCTCGCTGCACACCACTTTCCCTGCATTTCATTCACTAAGGTGGACATGCAGACAAAGAATTCAAAGCATGACCGAACCTTGTATTTCACCGGGCACATTGGTTCTAGCGTTGTCAACCGGATCCAAGTTGATCTGTGTTCCGCTGTTAGCATCATGCCACTCCGATTGATGTATAGTCTCGGAATACTGGCCAGTAAGCTAGCCTCCATAGGCACTATGATCTACGAATTCAACACTAGTGGGTCCAGACCGTTGGGTAAAATCCGAGTAAAATGCTAGATTGGAGATTTAAAGTCAGAAGTCACGTGTTATGTGATCGACGCAGAGACTTCCTATAACTTACTGTTAGGTCATCCCTGGATCCATGGTAACATTATAGTCCCTTCTACCCTCCATCAATGTCTTAAATATGTAGACACTAATAACAAGGTCAAGACGGTGGTTGCGGATAAGCAATCGTTTAAGGGATTAGAAAATTATTTTACTGACTTACTTTGCTATGGTGCTGAATCCGAAACTGAACCATCGGCCCAAGGCACGAACAGCGAAGAAGAAGCTAATACCAAGGCTAGGTTTGATTACGATAGTGGTTTTGTACTTAATGACATTGTACCCATTGTACTCAATCTTGACGATGAAGAGTCATCGGATAGTAATTGTAATTGGTAACTTGCCGAAGAAGTAGCAATAAATAATGATTTACAGTACTCGTTGTATCTTGATAACATCATGAAGGGGTTAACTAATGACCCAGAATTGTGTAAGCCACTTCAATTATTTTGTATGATGAAAAAGCATGTTTAGGACTTGTTCGGAATGACACTTGTCGTCCCCGCAAAGACAGGGGGTGAAAAGGAAGTTGTCTACAGTAAATGAAAAGAATTTTCGATTGTTGGACCCTAGAGGGGGGGTGATTAGGGTCAAGAGGCTCTAATTTGCAATTTAAAAATCAGCACAAGCAAATCACAAAACAAAAGTGCAATCAAATAGAAAGAGATAGAGTTAGGAATCGTTATCCTTGACGCGCGATGTGTTAACGAGGTTCGGCCCGCTGACCTACGTCCCCGCTCCCCACTCTCGAGGAGAAATCCACTAACACATCCGGTTTGGAAGCCGGAACTTCGTCTACACAGCGATCCCACAAGATCTCTCTCACTACACAGTTGATCTCACAGATCACACTCCCTCACAGTCGATCTACACAAGATCTCACTAACAGCAGCAGAAGAAAAATACAAGACTCTCTCTTTACACAAGCCCCTATAGCAAAGAGAAATAGTACTGAAGCTATGGAAGTGAAACACACACAAGAACACAGAGGAAAAAACAGATTTGAAAATTTTCTCAGGAAGAACAGAACTCTCTGGTTCTTTTTCAAACGTTAGGGCTTAGAGAAGAGAAGAAGCAGACTGGGGGTTTTTATAAAGGAGTTTAAACCAATTAAAAACAAAAACCCAATCTTTCTATTTAGGAAGATAATCTTCTTTTCAGGTTGTTATCTCAGACTGTGCCAATCACTATTAAGTGAAAGCACAAGAGTCGAGGCAAACGACCGTTTTAAAAAAGTCGCGGCTGAACAGAAGTGAAAAAAATCGGTTGACCGAGTAGATTTTCGGTCGACCGAAAAATACCGTCGGTCGACCGAAAAATATCGTCGGTCGACCGACCGAAAAATTCGGTCGACCGAGAGCAGCTAAAGAAATTTTGAAAACAAGCAGAGCCTCGTCGGTCGACCGGTACGGTCGACCGATTTGAAGATTGAAAATTCAGTCGACCTACCGGTCGATCGACGACAATCTGAAAGGATACTAAGGAAAGGTCATAGGATCGGTCGACCGGACCGGTCGACCGATTTCTGACATATCCTGAAAAACAGTTTTTTGACCAACTTAAAATATTTGCAAAATATTCGTTTGACCTCTGAAAATTCTGAAACTTTGTAAAATGTTTTTAATACTAAAAGCAAACTGTTTGGAAAAAGAATTTTGCAGATAGGTCCTCATACTCAATATACTTGAGCTTTGATATAGCTTGAATCGGATGAAGCTTTTGATCGAATTTGTCGTTCTTGAAATAACGTTGCTTCATCTCTTGGCCTCCTCCTCCTTTGGATATCTTCGTTGTAGCATATATTCCATCCATCCTCCGTTAATGGCACTAACGAGCTTGACAAATGATTTTACTACATTTACACTCAATAAGCCATTAGTACCGATAATGGTGGTTGTAAGAACATCATCAAAACATAAGGGCTAACAATCTCCCCCTTTTTGATGATGACAACCAACCATTATATAAGAGCAAAAATCAAATAGCTTATAGATAGGTGCTCCCCCTATCTATGAGCTCCCCCTAAATATATGCAACAAATGAGGAGATTTCTCTCCCCCTTTGTCACCATCAAAAATGGGGTAGTAGAGAAAAGCCAAATGCAAAATGCAACTAATCAAGCAAGCAAGGTAGAACTTTCACATAGTGCATAAGCCCAAACCATTTCTTATGCGACAAAAATCATCCTCTCCAAGAGGCTTAGTAAATATATCCGCTAGTTGAGATTTGGTGTCAACAAATACTAGGGATACATCTTGTCGCTCTACATGATCGCGTAAGAAATGATGGCGCACGTCAATATGCTTAGTTCTAGAATGCAAAACCGAATTTTTGGAAATATTTATGGCACTTGTGTTATCACAAAAGATTTTAATATTTTGAAAATTCAAATCATAGTCAACTAAACTTTGTTTCATCCATAAAACTTGAGCACAACATAAGCCGGCGGCAATGTATTCCGCTTCCGTAGTGGACAATGCAACACAATTTTGTTTCTTGGAAGCCCAAGAAACAAGGGAATTTCCTAAGAATTGGCATGTTCCACTAGTACTCTTGCGATCTACCTTACATCCGGCAAAGTCGGCATCACAAAAACCATATAAATCAAAAGAGGTGCTTCTTGGATAAAATAAGCCAAGGTTAAAAGTTCCATTAACATACTTAATGATCCTTTTAACCGCAATTAAATGAGATGCTTTTGGAGAAGCTTGAAAACGTGCACATGCACATACACTAAACATGATGTCGGGTCTACTAGCGGTGAGATAAAGAAGGCTACCTATCATACCTCGGTATAGTTTTTGGTCCACATCTTCACCACTCTCATCCGCATCAAGCTTAACACTAGTACTCATGGGAGTAGGCGCATGCTTAGAATTCTCCAACTTGAATTTCTTCACCAATTCCTTCGCATACTTGCTTTGTGAAATGAAGATCCCATCCTTAGTTTGCTTGACTTGGAGCCCGAGAAAGAATGTAAGCTCTCCCATCATACTCATCTCAAAGTGATCCTGCATAACTTTAGAAAATTCCTTGCACAAGGATTCATTAGTAGCACCAAAAATAATGTCATCCACATATATTTGAACTAAAATGAAATCATTTTTCCTTTTTCTCACAAAAAGTGTGTTATCAATTGTTCCTTTTGAAAAACCATTTTCAATAAGAAAACTAGAGAGGCGAGCATACCAAGCCCTAGGAGCTTGTTTCAACCCATATAAAGCTTTTTGTACCCGGTAAACATGATTAGGAAAAGCATGATCTATAAAACCGGGGGGTTGCTCAACATACACTTCCTCTTCTATAAAACCATTTAAGAAAGCACTTTTGACATCCATTTGAAATAGTTTGAAATTTTTAAAACTAGCAAATGCCAAAAACATCCTAATAGATTCCAACCTTGCAACCGGTGCAAAGGTTTCATCATAGTCTATGCCCTCCTCTTGATTGTATCCTTGGGCAACCAAACGTGCTTTATTTCTAGTTACAATGCCATGTTCATCAAGTTTGTTTCTAAAAACCCATTTTGTACCAATAACACTAGCATTGTTAGGTCTAGGAACTAACTTCCAAACTTCATTTCTTTGAAAATTGTTTAATTCTTCATGCATAGCCAAAACCCAAAACTCATCATTTAAAGCATCATTAACCTTTTTAGGTTCTAGTTGAGATAGAAATGCAACATTACCACATTCACTCAAGGCTTTTGAGAGTGCAAGTTAGGTAGCCCTTTCACAAGATTCTTCTTAGACAATTTTGAGATTAGCTCCATATTTGCATGTCCAAGTCTCTTGTGCCAAATCCAAGGATTTTCATCAATTGCCGCAAGACACTTTACATCTTGATTCACTAACTCATTCATCTCAAAAATGTAAACATTAGACTTGCGATTTGCAATGAAAACAATTTTTCCATCCATACTAATGATGCATTTGTCCGGTTTAAAAGAAATATCAAAACCTTTATCACTCAATTGACTAATACTAAGAAGATTATGATTCAAACCACTTACTAAATAAACATCTTCTATTATGGGTGAAGGTTTCTTACCAATGGAGCCAATACCAACGATTTTGCCTTTCTCACCTCCACCGAAGGAGACATTGCCTCCTTCAATCCTTGATAGGGTTGCAAATAACTCTTTGTTGCCCGTCATATGATGTGAGCAACCACTATCAAGGTACCACATCTCCTTACGTCGTTGCCGTGACGTTCCCTACAAAAGAAGAAGATGAAGGTGTAGTAGCTTTAGGTACCCATGTCTTGGGTCCTTGGTGGTTAGTAGTCTTGGTACCTTTGGGTACCCATATCAAACCATAAAAATCTTCATTGTCTTTGATTCTACAATGAGTAGAAATATGTCCATGTCTCATACAATATGTGCACACAAAATTTCTTTTGTATGAGTAAGAGTGAGAGCCATAAAACCTATTTCTACCATGATGATGATTAGCAAAAACATGAGTGGGTCTAGTCCTACAACCCTCAATTTCTAATTTTTCAATCTTTGATCTTAGTTGCTTATTCTCGAAATCGAGATCTCCTAGCAATTCATCTTTAAGAGCAAGAGAGGTTGTTAGTTGTTCTAGCTTAATATCACAAGAAGCATGCAATTTTTTGAAAGAAGAGTATTCCTTAGACATTCTTTTAAATTTAAAATTCAACTCTTCTAAAGCCATAGCTATATCACATTGCATATAGAAAGATTCACTTTCGGCCTCGGATATTACCTCATGTTCATTTGCCATGAAACAAACATTTGGGTTATGAAGGGCAAGTTTAGCTCCCTCATCATCGCTATCCGAATCACTTGGTTCGGATTCTTCCCATCCGGCATACATGGCCTTCTTCTTCTTGTACTTCATGTACTTTTCTTTAAGCTTGGGGCAATCCTTAGCGATGTGACCCGGTTCGTTGCATTCAAAACATTTTCCTACACGAGATGAAAACTTGTTGTTAGATCGGGGATTAAATTTTTTGTTCATTTTAATAAGTCTAGAGATTCTTCTAGAGAGATGAGCCACTTCTCTAGAAAAATCAACTTCACTCTCCGACGACGAAGATGAGTTGTCACTAGCTCCCTTGAGAGCTATGGTCTTCAATTTTGGTGACGGCTCCTCAACTTCGCGTGATGGCACTTCCTCCTTCTCCTTCCCCTTGAGCTTCTTCTCATGCACTTTGAGCTTTCCGATGAGACTATCAAGAGCCAAGGTAGTGAGGTCATGAGCTTCCTCAATGGCCGTAGCCTTGGGCTCCCATATCGGAGTCAAGGAGCGAAGTATCTTGTAATTCATCTCTTGAATGGATAATTGCTTATCTAGACCATGTAATTCATTGATGATATTAGTAAAACGAGAAAACATAGCATCAATGGATTCATTTGGAAGCATTTTAATAAATAGCTCATAATCATGCATAAGCCCACTAATCTTAGATTCCTTAACTTGGGGGGTTCCTTCATGTGTGACACATAATTTTACCCAAATTTCGTATGCGGTTGCACACGTGGAAACTCTATTATATTCATTAGGGGAAAGTCCACAAATTAAGGCGTTCATAGCCTTAGCGTTGAGATTAGCTAGGTGCCTTTCTCCATCGGTCATGTTCCCGACTTTGGACTTTTCTTCATATTTCTCTTCTATGAGCTCTAGAATGTCAAGGTCTATGCAACGAAGGTAAATTCTCATCCTAGCCTTCCAATAAGCAAAATTAGTGCCGGTGAAGAGAGGTGGTCTAGTTGTGGATTGTCCTTCTAGCATATGCATATTCAAAGAGGCCTCCATTAGATCTTTTCTCTAAGGTTGTTAAACCAAAAACTGATATAGAGACCAAGCTCTGATACCAATTGTTGGACCCTAGAGGGGGGGTGATTAGGGTCAAGAGGCTCTAATATGCAATTTAAAACTCAGCACAAGCAAACCACAAAACAGAAGTGCAATCAAATAGAAAGAGATAGAGTTAGGAATCGTTATCCTTGACGCGCGATGTGTTAACGAGGTTCGGCCCGCTGACCTACGTCCCCGCTCCCCACTCTCGAGGAGAAATCCACTAACACATCCGGTTTGGAAGCCGGAACTTCGTCTACACAGCGATCCCACAAGATCTCTCTCTCACTACACAGTTTGATCTCACAGATCACACTCCCTCACAGTAGATCTCCACAGATCTCAACCACACAGCAGCAGAAGAAAAAACAAGCAAGAACCTCTCTTTACACAAGCCCCTATAGCAAAGAGAAGAGTACTGAAGCTGGGAAGTGAAACACACTTGAAACAGAAAGAAAAACAGAGTTTTGAAAATTTTCTCAGGAAACAGAAAAAGCTCTCTGGTTTTCAAACGTTAGGGCTTAGAGGAAGAAGAAGAGGTCTGGGGATTTTATAGGAAAGTTTAAATCATTTTAAAACAAAAACAAATCTACCCAAATGAGATAATAATCTCTTCTTCAGACCCTCATCACAGACTGTGCCAATCACTAACAAGTGAAAGCACAGGGTTCGAGGCAAACGACCGTTTTAAAAAAGTCGCGGCTGAACAGAGGCAAAAATCGGTTGACCGAAGAAAATATCGGTCGACCGAAAAATACCTTCGGTCGACCGACCGAAAAAATCGGTCGACCGCCAGCAGCTAAGGAGTTTTGACAAAACATCCAGAGACTCATCGGTCGACCGGCACGGTCGACCGATTAAGGGTTGAGAAATTCGGTCGACCGTATCGATCATCCTGAAAAACAGTTTTTTGACCAACTTAAAATATTTGCAAAATATTCGTTTGACCTCTGAAAATTCTGAAACTTTGTAAAATGTTTTTAATACTAACAACAAACTGTTTGGAAAAGGAATTTTGCAGATAGGTCCTCATACTTGTGAAAACTAGGGTTTTGTGAAAAACCGCTTAAAAGCTTAAATATGAAAACGTGTGTGTGAGTCCCAATAGCTTCAAGTAAACACAGTAACTCTTTGTCTACATTCTAGCACTAGAGAGAAATATAAAAGATAGCTAATATCCTCATATTGAAAGCAATACTTGAGCTTTGATATAGCTTGAAACGGATGAAGCTTTTATATGACTTTGTTGTTCTTGAAATAACGTTGCTTCATCTTTTTGGCCTCCTCCTCCTTTGGATATCTTCGTTGTAGCATATATTCCATCCATCCTCCGTTAATGGCACTAACGAGCTTGACAAATGATTTTACTACATTTACACTCAATAAGCCATTAGTACCGATAATGGTGGTTGTAAGAACATCATCAAAACATAAGGGCTAACATCGATACCAGACCACTTCTTGAAAGAAGATGACGATGATGATAAACATGCCCCTCATTTATTCAGATATGACACAAAAGCGTATAATCTCATGGAGAGATACGGATAGGACTTTGCACTCGGAGAGGGCCTTTGTTTTGGTCGAGGTCCATGAGTTTCGCCTCGTATGGTCTATGTTTCAAAAGGAAAACCCGATAATTATTATAGCCACAGAAGAGGTTTAGGTTATGTCTCCTCGTCCCATGACGAGTACTGCTGACAAGTCATTGATCAAATAGCTAATAAGGATAAAGATGAATATTCTTCTGATTCTTCAGCCTGGGACTCCGACGCTAGTCTTGTCGAAATGTTCAAAAGACTAATGTCGAACATGGCTACGATCGACCCCGTCACAATAGAGAAAGATGACCAAATGCCAACTTGGGAAGACCCTTGGGTTCATCACCTGAATATACAGTACGGTGATAGGTTTGAACAAAGGGAACCCCATACCGAGGATCAAGTAATCCAGGTAAATATGGGTGACGAGGATAATCAAAAACCGATATTCATTAGACATAGTCTCCCACCAAATGAGTAAGAAGAGCTAATTGCCCTTATTAGCAAGTAAATTAATGTTTTTGCTTGGAATTACGAGGATATGCCAGGGCTTGATCAAAATGTGACAGTGCATCGCCTCAATATTAAGACGGATGTCAAACCTGTCAAACAACAGCAAAGACGGTTTCATCCGCAAATTATGGAGGCAATCGAGTTAGGGAGGAACAGCATACTGAATGGCTCGCCAACATCGTCTCGGTCCTTAAGAAGAACAGAAAAATCAGGATTTGTATTGATTTTAGAGACCTTAACACCACCTGCCCGAAAGAAGATTTTCCTCTTCCCATCACGGATGTTATCATCGACAATACATGTGGATTCGAGAGAATGTCCTTCATGGATGGATTTTCTAGATATAATCAGATAAAGATGCATCCAGATGACGAAAAGCATACCGCATTCAGAATACCCCTCGGTGTTTTCTGCTACACGGTTATGCCCTTCGGCTTAAAGAATGCAGGTGCCACATATCAGAGAGCCATGCCAAAGATTTACTAGGAGCATCTACGGAACACTGTCGAATGCTACGTAGATGACCTAGTCATGAAAAGCAGTGATAAAAATGATTAAATCAAAGACTTGAAGACGATGTTTGACCTGATGCGGACTCATCAACTAAAGATGAATCCTACCAAATTTTTCCTTGGAATGTCCAGCGACAAATTCATTAGATTCGTCGTCACTACCAAGGGTAATCACATCGACCCTGATAAAGTGAAGGCAATTAACAAGTTGAAACCCCCGAGAAACCTTTAAGAGCATAGAGGGTTACAAGGACAGTTGGCTTATATTCGTCGGTTCATCTTAAACCTTTCGTGGAAATGTCAACCATTCTTCTGGTTCACAAAGAAGGGCATACCGTTCGTATGGGACGATGCTTGTCAAAAAGCATTCGAGAATACTAAAGAATATCTCTCAAAACCCCCTATGTTCATTGCATCGAAGTCGGGCAAACCATTCTTGATTTATGTCAAGGCGATGAGCCACTCGTTAAGTGCATTACTGGCACAAGATGATGACAACGATCACGAACATGCCATATATTACTTAAGCAGGACCCTCGTGGGCGCTGAATCAGGTATCCAATGATTGAAAGGGAGTGTCTCGCCTTGGTGTTCACGATTCAAAAGATGCGACACTACTTGGTCGGACAAACTATTTACGTCATTTCCAATATTAACCCAATCTAGGTGTTCATGACGCAGCCGGCTTTCATGAATTAACGGTTAACAAAATAGGCACTGCTCCTGTCCTAATTTGACCTACACTTTAAGCAATAGAAATCGGTCAAATGACAAGCTATTTGTGATCTCCTGACAGATGAGACTCATGAAGCTAACGTAACCTCCCATCAACAGGTGTGGTGTTTGTACTTTGACGGTGCTTCTCGAGCAACTAATGTAGCAAGTGTTCCTAGATGTTCTAAGATCTCCTCCGGAGTTGGAGTTGTCTTAGTTTCCCTGGGAAAACATGTGATGCCTCGAGCCTACTCTCTAACTAAGCCATGCTCGAGTAATGTAGCTGAATATAACGCGCTACTCATAGACTAAGTTTCGCTAAAGAGCTGGTGTTGAGTATCTCGAAGCTTTCGGTGACTCCCAACTCATAGTTAAGCAAGTTCAAGGAGTGTATGAGGTCAGGAATTAGGATTTGATACCATACCATAAGGTGGCCACCGAGATAGCATAATCATTCGAAGGATTCTTCATTGAGTACATTCCGCATCTACAGAACGCATACGCAGATGCGCTGGCAGCATTAGCAGTATCCCTGGCACAGCCTCCCAAAACGGAATAGTTCGTTACGGTAAGAACTCATCAACTCTTCGTACCAATCTACGATATAGACAACGAAGATGAGGATACCAAAGAAGTGCATTCAACACAAGTTCAGTTCGAGCCACGAGATTGGCATTTCCCTATCATCAATTATGTCTTACACAGGATTTTACCGTCTGGAAGACGTGAAGGAATGGGACTTAATCAGACAGAGAGCACCAAGGTTCTACTATAACACAAAGAGTCAAATGCTATATTGTCGGGGGTACAATGGTTTGCTACTACGTTGCCTATCGACTAAAGAAGCTAAAGAGGTCCTTAGAGAAACACACGAAGGAGTTTGTGGCGCGCACCAACCTGGCCCCAAACATTATGACCGCATCAGAAGAATAGGATATTTCTGGCCCACCATGATAAATGACGCAGTCGCGTATGCCCGGATGTGTCACACGTGTAAAATACACGCGAATTATATGCACCAAACTCCAGAGCATCTGCACCCTTTAGCTATGTCATGGCCTTTCGAAACTTGTGGAATGGACGTTGTCCATCCTATTTTTCCCCCGTCCATCAATAGCGACCGGTTTATCTTAGCAATTACCGATTACTTATCAAAATAGGCTGAAGCGATTCCGCTTAAAGAAGTAAAGTTGAGCAACGTGATTGCGTTCATCAAGCACCATATTATCTACCGATATGGTGTCCCAAGGTGAATCATACATGACAATGGGCGCCAATTTGTCAGTAACGCCTTCATCAAGTTTTACGAGAAGTTCAAGATTCAAGACGTCTCGTCGACAGCTTACAATCCCACAGTGAACGGATTGGTGGACGCCTTTAACAAGACTATCATAAAGCTTTTATCAAAACTCGTGAAGACTAATAAACGAGATTGGAATGATAAGCTTGGCGAAGCTCTATGAGCCTATCGTACCACGGTCCATACGCCTATGGGAGCAACACCATATTCTCTGGTATACGGGTGTGAAGCCGTTCTTCCGTTAGAAATCCAAATTACATCTCTTCAGATAGCTCTTGCAACAGAGTTAATAACCAAAGAACAGCATCAGAAACATCTCAAAGAACTCGAGATACTTGATGAAAAGCACTTAGAAGCTCAACAGCACATCGAGTTCTACCAAGCTAGAATTTCTCGAGCTTTTGATAAAAAAGTTCGACAATGGAGTTTTAAAGAAGGAGACTTGGTCTTAGCCGTCCGATGACCAATGATCCTTAATTCCAAGAAGAAAGGCAAATTTGAACCTAAATGGGAGGGGCCGTTTGTAGTAGAGATTGTCTACTCAAATGGCGCATATCGCCTTATTACCAAGAAAGGCGCCCGGATCATGATACTAATAAATGAGAGGTTCATGAAAAAGTACTACCCTTAGTGCATTCGGGATAACACATGTAACAGGAAGTTCCCGGAAGAATATCATGAGGGTTATTCTTAGGGATAACCCGGTAATTACAAAAAGGATAAGCAAGAAGTCCCCATATGGACTCTGAATGTCCTCAATGATGGAGTGTATCTCATTACTTAGATTAAATTCACCAACTTTCATGAATAGTTTTGTTGAGACGAGATTCGATCATTTTGACAAATCAATCTTCCCTCACGAAACCCCCACTGGTGTTTGAAAATTCATAATCTTCCACCACAAACTCCCTCACCGATCAAATCAATTGATGGTGGGTCCACCAAAATTCCTATCGGTTAAATCCGTTCAAACTCTTGCCGTGTTTGTGCACTTAACACTTGTGTTGTTAAAACACTAACATGACACTCTATCCACCAATCCTTGGTAATTTTCAAACTTTGTGTGTTAAGCCCTAATCACTTAACATTGAAATTCCCCATCGAGTGGCTAGTACAAGTCAGCATTTTCACTGCTATCTGTATTCCACTCCTACTGCTTTCTTGGTCAAAACTATAAAAGTTAGCGCTAAGGACAAAATCCCCTCTCGATTCCTTCCATGAATGAGAGGTCCACTTTTAATTCGAGCAATCAAACCTATAAAAGTTAGGATTGCCTCCAACCCACTCGGTCAAACCTATAAAAGTTAGGGCCGAAGTCCGAATCTTACTTCGATAAACGAAGAGTTCTTTTCAATTTAAGCAACCAATCCTATAAAAGTTATGGTTGCTTGAATCTTTCTGATTCTCGGAGTGGAGATCTCACTCTTAGTTTCACCATTTCGGATTCTTAGGGTGGAGATCCCACCTTGAGTTTCCTCTGCAACTAGAGACAAAATATAAAATTCTTCCACTTTAGTTTTGGAAGATAGAATGTAAAATTCTTCCTCTCTCGCTCTAGGTTTGTCTTTGCCTTAAGAAGACCTGGAGATAGAATATAAAATTCTTCCTCTCCAGTTTCGGGTTTATCTTTACCCTAACAAAGGACATCTATGCACCTCATGCACGCGGGATTTTATCTCAACCCCTAAGTAGAGATAAATCAACGCCTAACACGTGTTGCCGATTTAGTCTTTCACCGATTAAAAAAGGCATCAGAAATCCAAGTTTGGGCAATTTTATCCCGAAGCCTAAGTAGGGATAAGTCAACGCCTAATACGTGTTGTCGGTTTAGTCTTTCC
Organism: Asparagus officinalis; assembly: GCF_001876935.1. Lineage (NCBI taxonomy): Eukaryota > Viridiplantae > Streptophyta > Magnoliopsida > Asparagales > Asparagaceae > Asparagus > Asparagus officinalis. The sequence continues at coordinate 19,478,466 of NC_033799.1, read as the reverse complement.
CCGATTAAAAAAGACACCAGAATCTAATTCTGTGGACTTTTATCCTAAATCCCAAGTAAGGATGAGTTGGCGCCTAACAAGCGTTGCTGGGTAGTCTATTCCCGTGACAAAGACAAAGTCTATGTATTCAATATCTTAGCGTCAAGCCTAAGAGAATTCATTCTTTTAGCATAACGTTACATGTGGAACGGATTTAGATAATCCGCATGCTAGCCCGACTCAAACGGTAGTCGGTAAAGGCATACCAAATCCGTTGATGGCTGAGGGTTTGCCAAAAATCCTATAAGTTTTGTGGTTGATTATTCCAAATAGAATGAGACATTATAATAAAAGAGACATAATGAATGAAAAAAAAGAAATATTTTCTATTAATGAAAATTGAGTTTGTAGGTACAAAAGTCAAAGTCAATTTACATGAAGCTTATGGCTAAGAACTTGTTGCTCTAACTTAGACAATTCTACAGTATAAGCTTGTTCAAGCTCGCTCTGTAGGGTGGTCCTCATAGAGTCCACATCAGCAGCTAATACCTTCGTAGCTTCCGCTTTCATCGTGACCAACTTCTCTTTGGTAAGAACTAATTGCTCGGACATTTCTTCTCGAACACGCTTCACATGTACCTTCGTCATCTTCAAAGCAGTCTGAGCATCCTTCGTCGCTTTTAGCTTTAGTTCTAGTCGCGCTATTGTGGCTTCACCTGACGCAAAAGAAGAATCAATGTTGTGAAGATATGCCGACTTGCTAGCACAAGACGCTTCCATTTGGTCAACGAGACCCTCTTCTTCCCGAATCATAGAGTCAGCTGATGCTTGAGCTTCGTGCCATGCTTGTAACTTGGCTTCCATCTGAGCATCCACATATGAAGAAACTCCAGCTGTCTGAAATTCCTTCAGCTTTTCAAGCTCACGCTCGAGGCGAACCAAGTCTGCGGTGATAGTGTCCGCTAGATCTGAATACCCTTTACTCCTTAGAAAGGTCACTTGATTATCGAGATTTGACTTGAAGAGGTCAATGGAGAGCCTATTGCGAAGAAGATTATCAACCATCTCGTTCACAAATGAGAAGAAAGAACAAACTGCCATGCAGAGGAGGATTTTATCTGGGTCATTATTAGATAGCAGCACCGTGACGATATCATAAAGCTGGACTGATAGCCCTGAAAGGAAGAGTAACTATTTAGGAATTTTAGTCTGAGTAGTTTCAAAATAAATATCGAAACAAAGCTCACCAATGGTGACTGAAGGCTCTTCAATTTGATGCTCTGCACTCGGCACTGCTTGCCCGGCTACATGAATCCTTAGAGTTATTGCGGATGTAGTTGTCGTGGATGTACCGACTTCTTCAGTTGGTATTGCGACCTGTTCAATATGACTAATCTCCGTAGCTGTAGCAGTCATCTCAGTCACCGGGACTGTGAGCTGAGTTTGAGCGACTGATGACTAAGTTTCTATAATAGTTCCTGCCAACAGTAAGAAATCAAGACCCTCAAGATCGTCAGATATCCCAACAATAGTAGTTGTATCAGTCTTAACGACTGGTCCTACAAGTATAACTCCCCTACGGTTAAGTAAGACTGATAAGGGAATAACTTTCACAAAGGGACAAAATTCATACCTGCAGAGGAACTAGCCTCGTTGACTGGTTCTACAGCCTCAATGACCGGTTCAACAGCCTTGATGACCGGTTCAACCGCTTCGATGACCGGTTCGATAGGCTCACGACGAGTTTGTTCTGACAACATGTCATCGAACAGCCTGTTGCCAGGTCCCGAAGGGTCTTGTATGGGATCAGATGGAGATGCGTTGGCTGCATTGTGAAGGGTTTCTTTATCACTTGGGCCTTCCATCATAACATCTGTAGAAAGGTCTAAGCGTCAAGACATGAGATGAGAAGTTGAAAATTGATGATGAATGGGAACTAAAGTTACCTCCAGTAGTAATGGTAGGCTCTGCCATCCCGACATCAGCATTGACCTCTTGTAGTTTTTCTAAAAGAGCCAGAAGCATATAAGCAATTAGAGGAGGGACGAACTCTGAGTCGTTTAATGGCTGATATTGCTACCTGAAAGGTGTACTACCGGTAATAGATGTACCTGGGCTAGCAATCATTATGGACAAATCAGATCCAACACTGGCACCTTCACCGGCTTCAAGGGCCACATCTGTTTCACCACCCGCCTGATCCTCAGCCACAGCCTCATCTGCTCGCGGCACGAAGCTGGATACTCCAAAAAAGTCTAAGTCGTGAGAAGGAGGGTTGTACATCGTTGAGTCTTCTTCATGACCCCCTAGAATATAAAATTTGCTAAGTCTAAAACTTGGTAGATGAAAAGACTAAAAATCTTCATGACCCCCTAGAATATAAAATTTGCTAAGTCTAAAACTTGGTAGATGAAAAGACTAAAAAGATGACAAGAGTTGAAACATTACCTTCCCCACTAAGTCTAAAACTTGGTAGATGAAAAGACTAAAAAGATGACAAGAGTTGAAACATTACCTTCCCCACCAATGGGCGCATCGTCGGCCACCTCTGCTTGAGAAGCCTGAGGTTTAGCCTATCGCTTTATGGTCAACTTCAGTCGTTTCGTAGGTCGGACCTCTTTAAGATCCACAGGTCTGTTCTGTATTGATGTAGCACGCGACTCAACTTGCGATCCAGCTTGAGTTGTGGCTCAAGATCGAGCACGAGTGACAATGCTACTCCTCCCCTCTTCTCCCTCGAAACCTACATCTGAAAGTTCAACCATCATTCTATTATGAGTGGGCAAAATTCTCTATTTCTTTCGAGCTTTAAGTCGGCGAGCTCGATCAGCGATCGATAGATCCCATAGCTCTTTATAAAAATACTCAGACAAACCTACTACGTATTCCTCAAAGTCGCTGTTGACCTCCATAGCACCACCAACAGTGACTTCATCCTCTTCGGAAGTCTCATCGTCAGAAGCAAATAATTCCTCTTCTACTTCCTCCATCTTCTGCATGCCTTTGCCTGAGGGACCAGTGATCTTATTGTCGTGTTTCCTTCGTTCCTACAGATTTTCTCAAACTATCCTCTCAGCAATACGCGATGCAGCTTCAGCCATCAACTCCTTAAGTGGTCTTAGAGGAACAGACTCGTTAGCTGTCATAATCCATTTGCAACATAAATATGTGAGCTCTAAGTGGAGGTCAGTATTCGGAAGACTGAACTTGGCACTAGTACAGCCTATCACATTCCACAGCCAAGCTTGAGTGTCGTCCACTAGTTTGTTGTGAGTATGAAACCGATGGTTCGGATTCCCGATGTATAACTGGTCGTATACAAATTGACGAGCGAACCGGCATGGCAGATAAGGCTCTAAATAGCAGCGTTCCTTCACTCAAAAAATGAGATGGCCTGACCTTATATTCATGAGCCATCTGAAATAGACAACATCAAGAGAAGTCCGATTTGTTCCGGGTGCTTCTACGTCGGCAAGCAATCCACCATATTTGCTGGCAAATCGAGCGAAGCATGGATTGATCACCCAACTCTTGTACATATGCAAACTTTTCCTAACTTTTGAAATGTCCTGAACTTTCCATTTGCAGGCCTCGAGTAGTCGCAGCAAAGGAATAGATCGATCTGCATCATTGGGGGGTGACATCAGGTTTGGGCGATGAAGAACCAGCCACCCCATCAGATAGGTGTAAGGAAGCTCCGCTTTCACCATAGGGATCTTATCAGATGGAGTATCCTCCACCTGAATAAAAGCCGTGACAACTTGGCAAAGCCTACGATGGATATCAGCGACCATTGCGGGCAAAAGAGATATGCTTTTTCCGTAGGCAAGCTAAACGATGAGAAATAACAGCTCTATCGGCAAAGCATCAGAGGCTTGATACGGTACCACGCACTTCTTCAACCAAAGTGCAATGTAACCAGCCAACAAAGTTTTGGCGTGTATGGACTTCTGGGCGTACCATAAAAAAAGTTTTAAAATTTAGTCCCCTTAGAAAATCTACCTTGAGCACTCACGATGGTGTAGGAGCGGGCACCGCACTTCTTAATCAGTTCATTAATCTCCAAGGGAGTTAGCGGTTGCAACTCACAAACCGCCTCGTCAAGTTTTTCTAGGTTCTTAAATAAATAGCCAGAGAACTGTTTCAAGCTTATTTTAAGAGACTTCTTTCTCGCAATTAGACTGGTGCTGGCTAACGCTATTTGGTAATGACACATAAGTTCCCATAATGTGTCATACCGAGCAGGTTTATGGGTTTTCAAGTTAAGTAGCTCCTGGTTGGAGGGAAAATATTCCTGATACGTCATATCTCCCATTTGCAGTCCAGAGACTTTGTGCATCTCATGGAAAGGTATTCCTAATACTCTGTTTCGGGTAAGAAGAGTATTGGTATCTGGATTGTATAGCTTTATTAATCTAGTGAAGTGAAGAACAGTCACCGGCAATCTGTATTGGGTAGCATGAATAGCTTCGTACAATCCTATCACCTTCAATCCAGTGCCCCATCGGTAGAGAACATAACCTGTCATCCTGCCCCACCATGATTTTATCTGATGAATGAGACCAGCCATGACATCTGTAATTTTTGACAGGTAGCTCTCACCCTAGCTTGGCGAGGCGATTCTTCACCGTACGAACCACGATAGGTAAATCCCCTTTAGGAGGGTCCTCCAACCCCATCACACCGGGGTGTAATCCTATGATGTGTTTTCCACCACTAGAACCCGGGAGTGAATGGCTGGTGACGTATCTATTAGGAATATTGGGGTGTTCTTCTATCAGAGTCCATGACATCTGCCGCGTCACCGCTTGCCTCCGTAATTCTGTTAGTGAACGATGACGAGGGAAGGAGGAAGGTATAAACAAGTTGTGCCATCCCTATATAACCATCGCTCATCTTCAAGAGTTATAGTGGTTGGATCTATCACCGAATCCCCGAACATGTAATTATCTTCCTTAGAGGATGAGCAGGATCTGTATCTTCTACGAACGGCACGTCAGTAATTAGCTGACGTGTGATACGACGATCCCCTTCCCTTACCAGCTTAGAGAGTTCATCCGGGAGATTCGAAGCAAACTGAGAGGTGGACGGAATCAACACCGGATCGTCAATAGCAGTATAATATCTATTCCTTTGGCCATCTATCTCGAATGGAGAAAATGGCGTCATGGGGTATTCAACTGAAATGAATAATGCGTATTTATTAAACGCAGTTATGAAGAAATATTAAGGTGACATGGGACGTTGAACTCTTTTCACCAATCCGTGAGATAAAGTCACTACTTTGTAATTGGTGAGACGATTTTAACTGTATCACGAACACATAAGATAACATACATTGTCACGCAAATAGCGCGGTGATGCACCCTATCTTACGGAATATGATACGACAGAAAATCACCCCATATTGCCTTAAGATGCGTTTTGACCAAGCAAAACGTATCTGATAAGTACCAACCCCCATGAAGGAGGATATCAGCTCTTCCCAATTGCCTTACCAAGGAGAACAAAGTGGGGATGTAATATAGAAGCGTCCATCCCCACAAAGGAGGATATCAGCTCTTCCCAATTGCCTCACGAAGGAGAACAAAGCGGGGATACAATATGCAATGTGATATGATAAATACTGAATTCACAAGTGGGAAATTATAGAAGTTTAACAGTAAAAGAGAGAGGTTCTCTCTCAGGAGACTGGGTGGCCGATCGGTTCCTCGGAAAGCATGATCTCCTCGTCGACATGACTAATCTGCAACAACGATCAACAGTTCAGTCAGATCAAGAATCGAGATACATAAATAAATCAGAGATTAAAAGGAAAATTGTGAATCTTTGACTGAAATTCTATAGAATGAAATCTTCCAGTTAAAGGTCCAATTAAACCTATGAAACATCTCCGATGCAAATTAAAGTCCGAAAAATCAGGCTGAGGGTCGCAAAGTCAAACATAGGGTCTTGACCACGCCAACATGCAAATTACCAGCTCACGGAATCATCCTAAATTAGAGCATGGATATTGACTTGAGTTTTAGAATCATACATACATGAGTATAAGCAAGAATTAAGTGATATTAAGTCACGTACACAACCAAACATCCTAAGGTTCAATGTTGACAAAAAGTTCGAAGCTAAGCTTCATTCTAGCTTCAGTTCATCAATTTCAAGGCTAACAAAGCTCAAGGCTCAATAAATTAAAGTAAAAGGTGGCAGTCATACAAGTCAAGAATTAAAGAATCTATATTTCTCCTAAATCGAGAATTCGATTCAGTTCTCATACACAACCAAGTTTAGGGAATCCCCTCACAAGTTAAGGAATATCGACTACTTTAGAAGTCTACAAAATCTACTAAAAATTCGAGAGCATGGGTATCGATTCAAATCTCAAGTATGAACATGGACAACAATCAAAGGCCTAGGCTATGCGTAGGTTCGAGAATTACGGATCCAATCATCAATATCAACCAAGAGTTAAAAAATTTCGGCCATGCATATTTTGAGAACTATAGATTCAAATTATTAATCATCAACCAAGAGTTCAAAAATTCCAGCCACCATTCGAAGACCAAACCCAAATTTTAGTTTTACCCTAAGATTGAAGACCTAGGGCTCTGTAGGTGTAAATTTTGATCTCCCGAAAATAGGGATTTTGTTTGTATTTATAAGAATAGCTTATTACAAACTAATAATCAAATGTTTTACAACAGAAGCGGAGGGAAGGCCCTCCTTGTTTAACGTGGGGACTTTGGTAGCTATAGGATGCCTCGTTCAGTTCTCGCACCGAGTCTGCTTCCCTTGGACGATTCGATCGAGGTTGCAGGCGAGCATCAGTACGCAGTAGAAGATCGTGCTGATCGAGTTCGGCTATACCCGAGGCCAAACGGGGGGCTTGTGCTTGTCAGTAGACTGCTTGAAGAGAGCTATCTTGCAAGAACTTGCAAAGAGCCTAAGAGCCTCAAGTCTGAGAGTTCAGACGAGTCTCTTTAAATGAGGGAGCCTTTAGCAAATGAGCCAAGGTTCATCCTTTGGAAGATTAGCTAGGCAAGCAAGCAGCAGCTAATCAACTCCTTTTATGTTGGCTGAAAGTGGCTTTAAATAGGCCAGGGATGACATGGGTCATCCCTTGATTTGTGGGATTTGACCACTAGTAGGGGTGAGGGAGCCAGCCACCCTAGTTGTGGGATGTGACCACTTAGGGGGTCCTGTCAGCTTCCCTATTCTTGCTAGATGAGGAGCGCCATGCTTTCTCCCTTGATTCGTGAGATTTGACCACTGACGTGACTGTTACTATACTCCAAATGGGCAGCTGATAATGCTGGCGGGTTTCTAGATGTTAGGCGAGCTTAGTCCGTGCAGGCGAGGTGCAGACTGTCAGGCGAGCTTGGCCTTCAGGCGAGCTTGAACCTTCGTGCTGGCGAGTCGGCCAAACAAGCGAGCTTCGATCTATCGGGCGAGCTAGGCCTTCAGGCGAGCCTGGGTCAAGCAGGCAAGTTATAGTCTTCAGGTGAGCTTCAAGCCTTCAAGCGAGCTTCAAGACTTCAGGCGAGCTTGGTTCAATGTGCAGGTGAGGCTGTGCAGGCGAAGCTGTGCAGGCGAACTGTGCAGGAGATTCTCATTCAGGCGAGCTTCAATGCTGTTAGACAAGCTCTATCCTTGTAGACGGACTTCCTTGAAGGCGAGCTTCAGCCTTTACAGGCGAGCTTGGTTCAATGTGCAGGCGAGCCTGTGCAGGCGAGTTGTGTAGGTGAGGCTGTGCAGTCGAGGCGGGAGCCTGTGCAGGCGAGTTGTGTAGGTGAGGCTGTGCAGTCGAGGCTGTGCAGGAGAACTGTGCAGGCGATTCTTATCCAGGCGAGCTTCAACACTGTTAGGCAAGCTCTATCCTTACAGACGGACTTCCTTGCAGGCGAGCTTCAGCCTTTACAGGTGAGCTTCAGCTTTTAGGCGAGCTACAGAGCATGCTTCAAAGAATAGGCTAAAACTTTCAAACCGTAAGTCGGAATTGGACGAATTATATATGAAAATCGGCTATCTCGACGAGATGAAGCTGATAAAATCATAGGGTTTGGTTTGCTTCCGTCCGTTTTGCCAAATTCCTTTTGGTTTGAGGGATATCAGCGTTTTTCCCCTTTTTGCTATTTCGGGTGAGGTTTTAGCAGTTTTGTTCTGAACTTCTCTGATAAGGATTAAAGGCAATTTTTATTGCCTACAAAACCCTCTCCAAAGTTTTCAGACCTGAATCAAGCCGCATGGGGTCTGGAACACTTTGGATATGAAGACCTGTAAAGTGATCCCTGCTCTGAGGGAGTGAGGACCCTTCCAATCGAACTCGGCGAGATTGAATTAGGATTTTTAGAAAACCCTCAGCTATCAACGGACTTTATTTGTCTTTACCAACTGCCGTTTGAGTTGGACTAGCCATGCTCTTGCCCTTAGCATGGTAAGTAGTCGAGAAGCTTCTCTTAGGCTTAATGCTAAGATTTCTCCTCTATCCTTAGCCATTTGAGGCGTTTGGACGTAGGGAGCAGTTTAACCTCGTGTACCAGTCGGAGGAAAGGAGCAGTTTAGCCTCGTGCACTGGTTGGAGGATAGGGGCAGTTTCACCTCGTGCACCGGTTGGAGGATAGGGAGCAGTTTAGCCTCGTCCACCGGTTGGAGGATAATGGGGCAGTTTAGACTCTTGCACCAGTTGGAGTATAAGAGGGCAGTTTAGACTCTTGCACTAGTGGGAGTATAAAGAGGTAGTTTAGACTCTTGCACCAGTGGGAGTATAAGGGGAAAGTTTAGCCTCGTGCACCGGTTGGAGGAAAGGGAATAGTTTAGCCTCGTGCACCGGTTGGAGGAAAGAGAGCAGTTTAGCCTCATGCACCGATTGGAGGAAAGGGAGCAGTTTAGCCTCATGCACCGGTTAGAGGAAAGGGAGCAGTTTAGCCTCGTGCACCGATTGGAGGAAAGGGAGCAGTTTAGCCTCGTGCACCGGTTGGAGGAAAGGGAGCAGTTTAGCCTCGTGCACCGGTTGGAGGAAAGGGAGCAGTTTAACCTTGTGCACCGGTTGGAGGAAAGGGAGCAGTTTAGCCTCGTGCACCAATTGGAGGTCTGGGAAATAGTTTATACTCGTACCCGTTGGAGTCTAGGAAACAGTTTATACTCGTATACCCGTTGGAGTCTTGAGGAGAAGCTTGTCTCCTCTTGGGGCTAAGATGAACCCTGATTTGTCTTTTCTTAGGGCAAAGACGAATCCTGATTTGTCTTCTCTTGGGGCAAATAAGAACCCAAATTTGTCTTTTCTTGGGGCAAAGACGAACCCAAAATAGCGGCACATCGCATAGTAGGCCACTATTAAACAACAACGCCTTTTACGGGAAAGACGGTGCTGGGGGAATCAAATTGTTCAGGGACGTATGAGTGTGACGATTGATTGCTATAGGAGCCATCGTATGGTAGGCTACTATCCATCGATTGTTCTAAGGAAATATCAGAACGCTCGGAATGGATCAGGTCGTTCAGGGAACTATGAGTGTGATGACTGATAGGACAATGCTATTTGTGGGAATGACAGTGTCGGCTATCAGAGGTAATAGTTAACGTGATAGGAATTTGTTCACACAAAAGCGTATGCACAAAGTTTCAGTATAGCAAGCTATACTTTTTAAACCTTGGTTACACCTTTCGATTCGGATTGCAAGTGTACAATCCTATTGAGCAGTATATTCAGGTATCGATCCACAGGACGGCTGAAACTAAACTAGACTCTACTTAGATTAACTCAGTTCTAGAAGTTCTGCAAAGTTGGTTTTGGGTATTTATAGTCCTAACAATTCGATAATAATAATTAAATGTAAGAAAGTAAATTAGCTTGGTTTTAATCAATAGTAAAAAGGCGTTTCCAGGGTTATGACTTTATCTCAGTTCTGCCTCGAGGTACCCGGTTCGTGTAGTGTCCTACACGGGCCGTGTCCAGTGTACATAGGCCGGGTATTGTCATACACGGTCCGTGTGGTTCCTGAGTGAATGCAGCAGTTACTGTTTCCTTGTGTTGTTCCTTTGTGTAGAGTTTTACTTACCAGACCTAATGTTCCTAAACCTCAACTGTCATTTGTTGGTTCATTAACTTGGTATGGAATTGCAATATCTGCCCTCGTCGGGTTCTAGACCTCAACTGTCGTATATTGGTCTGAATTACCTAGCTGCTTGTTTGGTATACTAAAGGTAACCTCTATCCGTCGATATGAGGAAATGTTCACCTGTCAGTTACTACTTGGTTTCACCTTTCGAATCACTAATCCTACCTCATGTACTTAGTTTGGTTGAGAGATTATAAGAGCCAAAGTACCTTCTAGATGTGGCCATGCATCTAGTGGCAAACCAATATAAATCAAACAATTTAATCTAAGCAATTAAAATCAAACACAATCAAGCAAACACAAATTTCAACACAAAAATCCAATAACTGACATGCAAAACAAAACGTTCGATTACATCACAAACCAAGAAACTAATAAAGTCTACTCAAACATAGTTCTAAAATAAATAAAAGAGATAATAAAAGAAGTATCCATGACAAAACCCGAAGAACAAAGAAGATCCGTCGAAAATTCCCGTCTTTCGCTTCTCAACTTCGTCTCCAAGCTTAGCCGCCAAGATCAAACCCTAGAATTCTCTTTTTTTTTGCTCCAGAAACATCCAAGATCCCTGCTCTGTTGCTCAGGATCTCATATATATAGATCTTTTGCTGACCTTCCTTCCTTTGGCATTTATTTCCAAAATTCAAATTTGTTTCCGGGAATGCCTGACATGGCCCACGTCGAGTGCTATACGGGTCGTGTTCCTGTGTCTCTCGAGTGGATGATGAGTGGTCACGTCAGTGGTTGGGCCAGGGTGCGATACGGCCCGCATCAGATGTTGCGCGGCCCGTGTGTAGACCTTCAAATTCTACATTCTTCCCCGATTTCACCAGTTTTCTGCAAAATAAGAATAAAAGCGCAGCAGTACCACATTCTATAGATATTCAATGAAGATTTCACCAGTTTTCTGCAAAATAAGAATAAAAGCGCAGCAGTACCACATTCTATAGATATTCAATGAAATAGACACGATTTGGTGGTTTAAAACACATATAGATATTCAATGAAATAGACACGATTTGGTGGTTTAAAACACAGGTTTTGGTACAAAATTTGGTCGAAAAATAGATCAAATAGCGAGGTATCAGAATTGTCGCGATCGGAGTGACTTTGAGGACCTACCATCCTATTGAAGAGGATTGGTAAGTTGATTTTGTTAGAGATATAGTATTAACTTGATAGTGGGAGTGGTCCCATCGTCCTATTGTAGAGGATCGACGGGGGAAATTTAGAGGAGACTATCAGAGGTAACAGTTAACTTGATAGTTTTAAAAGATCCATCGTCCAGTTGAATGAGACTGATGGATAAATGACTATCAGAGGTAAAATTTAACTTGATAGTTAGCTTTGGTCCTAACTGTAGGAAGATTTGACCGGGTGGGAGTTGTAAAGATCATCTTAACCTCATGATCCAGTGGGAGGGTTTTAATCATTTTGGACATGATCAAACAGCCACAGTGGGAGGTTGGCAAGCCAGCAAGCCACATAAACAGCCACAGTTGGAGGTTGACAAGCCACGTAAACAGCCACAGTGGGAGCTTTGGTCGTCTGCATTTGCCCACTTTAGAAATATTTAGGACCCAATTTCATATTTTCGGGTAGCTTCGCGACATTTTCGCCCACTTTCAAGATATTCGTGACCCACGTAAACTCCAAGGGGTATACGAGTCTAAACTGTTTCCCACTATTTGACAGGAAGTTCCTAGAGAATATTACGTGTAATATTCTTAAGGATAACCCGACGACCTCCGACGGGTATTCCCGAAACTCCCATGAGTATACGAGTATAAACTGGTCCTCCTTAGGTCAACACGTTGCGATGAAAGTCAACGTTGATCGATACAAAACCATAAGGTCAACGCGTAGCCCAAAGTCAACGCCGGTCAACGTGTTGCGATACAGATAATTTGTTCAAAGTTAACTCAATGACACGAGCCAAAATCAACTCATCAATTTTGATTCGAGACTTCGACAACGGTCAGACGATAAACGCAGCACCGGAAGAATTTTAGCTATTTGACAAAACAACGAGTGGACTAAAATGTGGAGAAGTCAAGAACTAAATCTAGTTGTAGGTCCTTTGACACTGATTGAAGGTGGAGGTCTATCATTTCCAAAGCATTTCAGACTCCTCTATAAAAGAATGAGGCTGAAAAACTTTGGAGGGGGTATCTGTAGGCATCTAAAATTGACTATGAGAACCCACACGTAGCTCAAAGCAAAGAGTGGACGAGTCAAGAAGGCTTACCCAATTGCCTCACGCGCGTCGGTCAACACGCGCACGCTAGTTAGCTCGTGCGTGTCGGTCAACACGTGCACGTCAATCAGCTCGCGCGTGTCGGTCAACACATGCACGTCAGTCACCTCGCGCACGTCGGTCAACACGTGCATGTCAGTTAGCTCGTGTGCATCGGTCAACACGCGCATGTTAATTAACTCGTGCGTGTCGGTCAACATGATCATGTTAATTAGCTCATGCGCATCGGTCAACACGCGCACGCCAGTTAGCTCGTGTGCGTCGGTCAACACATGCAAGCCAGTTAGCTAGCTCGCGCGCGTCAATCAACACGCGCACGTCAGTCACCTTGCGTGTGTCGGTCAACACACTCACGTCAATCAGCTCATGTGTGTCGGTCAACATGCGCACGTCAGTCACCTCACACGCGTTGGTCAACACGCGCATGTTAGTTAGCTCGTGTGCGTCGGTGAACACGCGCACGTCATTCAAATTGTACGTGTCAGTCATCACGCTCACGTTAATCAACTCGCGCGCATCGGTCAATATGCGTACGTCAGTCAGCTCGCGTTCATCAATCAGCCTCAGCAAAGCGTACAAGTCAATGAAACACCGAAATGCGAAAAGAGAGAGAAAGAGTCTCAACTTGCGTGGAGGTGCGGGTCACCACCTGGTGACCCGCGTGCGTGCGGTTAACTAAGAGGTTTACCACAGCCGCGTTGTTCACCAAGAGGTGAACCGTGGCCGCGCGGTTCACCCATCGGTGAACTGCGGCCGCGCAGGTCAACATGAGCTGTTTCATACAGGTTTGACCCGAAAAAGTGTTTTGATGGTTTTCGACGGGTTTTCTCAGGATTTATCTATTCTAGGGGTTCCCAACTGACTTGATATCATCAACAAACATGGTTAGGCCATTATTAACAGAAGATAAGGCCAAATTGCTAATTCTCATCCGAATACTCGCATCTGAAGCCCTATAAATATGAGCTTAAGGCCTCCATTTTATGGATATGGAATTTTATTAAGAGGGCGAGGTGCTGCTAGATTAGGGAGTCAAAGAGCATAAAATTTTAGCGAAGGTTAATCAGATCCCAGCGAACTTCAGCATAAAGAGGAAGGCTTTCGGAGGATCTGAACCTATATCACCCCGTCTGTTCCTTGATATTAGGCTTTGTTTCAATCTCGAGAAGAGCGACTGATTTTGCTTGGTCGATTTCACTGCTTTGAGTGAATACTTCCTTGGTGAAGTTGGAGCTCTATTAATTTTTCGGCAACCGGATCTGATCCGAGGTCATCCACGGATACTAACATCCCCGGCACAGGCGAAGAACCCACACAATCAAGAAATGATAAAGTTCTTGTGCTTATTTTCTTGAGAATTGTAATCTATATTTTTGTAATTTGAATTCATTGTAAACGATTAAAGTTGTAATGGAATCAATAATGAAGACTACTTTCGATGGAAACAACATCGTAATAATCAGGTTCTGGCGTATATTGCCAATGGTATAGACTAAGTCTCATGAGAACAGGAAGCATATAAAGGTTGATTGTCACTTCATTATGAAATGATATTGAGCAAAATGTCACTTCACATGTCAATTCAGACAGATAGATAACGGTTTCCCTAAAACATTAACTTTTTTTTAGGGGGGGTTGGGGGGAGGAAGGGGAAGGGAATTTTTTGCTTAGATTTAACTAGCTAAAAATGTGAGGTCTATATGCTCTTCCAGCTTAAGAAGGAATGCTAGAATAATAGTTTGTAACTAGACCATCATTGAGACTTAATGTAATTATATTCTATTTGTTTTCGAGTGAAAATACCCCTCTCTTGGACTGTCATCTTTCGCAACATATAGTCAAAATACTGGGGGGGGTGGAATTAGATGTCCTATATAAAACTTCAAAAACAATACAACATACAAGCAGACCTTTGATATTACATCATATAACCAACAAAAGCAGAAAAAAGAAAAATTATACAAAAGTAGTCATAACAAAGCCTAAAGGGAAGTGCAGTGCACTATCAAGACTTACTGTTTGTATTGGTTCTGCAAGTACCTCCCACACCTGGTCCAGGTCTTCATTGAGACGAGAGTCATTTACCTACACTTGATGGAGAAGAAATAAAGAATTAAGAAATGAAGAGAGTTACAAAGCAGTGTAATTTCATGAGTCATGTCATTATTAAATATGTAATTTGGAATGAGCCATATTGATGGCACTGTGTCAAAAATGTACAATCAAAGTATTATTACTTTAAAATAATGAGCTTTAAACTTCAAACTAATTTGGGCAAGTTTTAGAATAAGCTTGATTAAATGTATGGGTGGCAAATTATGACCTGACCCATCAATACGACCCGACCCGACCCGTTTATATTGGGTACGGGTCGAGTTATATGGGTCGGGTCATAAACGGGTCAACTCGAACTGACCCGTTTATTAGATGGGTAAATTAGGATTGACCCGAACTGACCCATGTAACCTAATATTGACCCGTTTAATTCTAAATGGGTTGCAAACTCCAAATATAAAGATCATCTTCGTCGTATTCATCCTCCTCCTTCTCCTCTCTCTCCTCTTCCTTCGACCCCCGGTTTCCCGCCAGGTCCAGCATCTCTGGCGCGGTCGGTCGTATCTCGGCCCTCATCGACAGTGAGCTAGCATTTCAACGGTCGAGATCGATCGTGGTTCCACTCGTATGGACGAGATCAGAGGAGGATAAGGGGAGGTCAGAGAAGGGGAGGAAATGGGTGCCCGACGTGCTCTGCGACCTGGCGAGCTATGGAAAGCTAGAGAACCAGTCATTGTTGGGGAACTACTTCACCTCGATGGGGGAGAGCTGCTGGGATCTGGTCGAGAGATGGGCAAGAACCATGAATAAAGATGGAAAAGTAAACGATACACACCTGCATACGAGAGATGGGCAATTTCGAGCTGAGAGCTAGCAGATAAAATAGCATTAGCCAAACACAAGTTGCCCTCACTATTCTCAAAATCAATGTGATTAACTTTATGAGGCATAGTTGAAGATCCAATCTCCCCAGCCTTAGTCATCTGGAAAGCAAAATTATCATGAAATCGTTATGTTCCAAATTGGAAGTTTGGGAGCTAAAATAGGTCCTAATATTTTAGGGGTTTAGTGGTCAAGCATAAGAAAGTTACCTGCTTAAAATAACCTAATGAAATGAATCAGATAGGTAAAACCTTGCAAAGAGAAAAGTAGTAGAAGTAAATAAACAAGCCTCTGTCATGTAAGGGTTGAAACCTAACCCCAAAGAGGTCACGAACTCAGCTGCAACAGTTGGCCAATCAATAGGTTGAAACCTAACCCCAAAGAGGTCACGAACTCAGCTGCAACAGTTGGCCAATCAATATCAGGACATGCAACTTTATGTGCATTGTAGTTTCCAACAGTCAGCTGCAACAGTTGGCCAATCAATATCAGGACATGCAACTTTATGTGCATTGTAGTTTCCAACAGCTGCAGCACACTTGCCCAATATTTGCACTTCTGTAAAGGTCTTCCATACTTCACTTAGTCTAAAAGAAAAATTTTCCATCTCCTTTCCCAAAGTAGTGGGTGAAGCAGGCAACAAAGGGAGTTAGAAGATATCAGAACTAAACCACATAAACCTATTACAAAAGAAAATCATTTATTCCTGTTGCATAACGATGAAAATTATCAATATGATATTTCAACTGCTTTGAGAAGTCAACATAGTATATGTCCGCTTCTAATATTGGCCATGTCACGCCCGGCCTGACGGGTCCATTGGTGCGGTACAAGCCGTGGGACCCAACAAGTGTAACGTGTTGTTTGGCTCAATCTACTGCCAAAATTGACTAATCGATGTTACACTTAAATAATTTAAGCCACGTAAATTCTCACTCATTTCTTGATGTTGGACTAAATAGGAGTGTCACAAACACGACATCTTACATAAGCGACATCCTCATCATGACATAACAATTGGCACATTCCGGTATCACTAGGTTATGTGGACTCTTGAGGTGGCTCTCACCGAACTCACGCAATATAGCACTTAGCCGCACATAGCACTTAGCTCCACACTTCCGACTCGCAACGGCTATGATATAATTTGTCAGGCCCCGGGCCGCCGGGACCATTGGTGCAGTACAAGTCGAAAATCAACTAGCCGTGTTACAATTGAGTCTTGGGCATACCTATTTAAGCAACTTAACTTCTCACTCATTTTCTGATGTAGGACTAAACAAGAAACAAAGACATGATTATATTATTTTTAACATTCAGATTGAAAAGGTTCCATTCAATTTATTTCATAGCATCAAGCTAAAAACTCGTGAAGAGAGGAATGTAGAACATGTCCTGCAAACATATATGAATGAAGATAGATAGTATAATCTTTATCAAACTAGTAATTATACATGATGTATTAGCCCATGTAGAAAATTCCTGAGTTTCAGCATGTAATCATTATTTAATTATTTCTATATATGCCCCCCCCCAAAAAAAACTTACTTTTGTATAAAAAAAAATTCACCGAAATGAGCAGCCAGAAATCTTTGAGTTATTTCAACCAAAAAATCCACCACTAGGACATTAGGGAAAAATTCTTAGTGGAATATCACCCTGTGCACCTTAGATTAAGTTTAACTTTTTAAACCCAAGAGTACTTTGTTTTCCTTTGAGTACACCCACTTCTCTAATCCTTCTCTAAAGTGCTCTTGTGAGTTGCATCCCTTGTCCATTTGGGATAAATTTCATTGAGAATTTAGGATTGCTAAATAAATTAGTTCATGGAAATGAAAAAGAATTTTTCTTTTTCCTTGAAGCATTCTCTTCATTTCTTAGTCTAATAGCTTCTGATTCTTTTTTTTAATCAATATATACAATAAACTATGTCCTTCTATGTGTAAACACAAATAAAAGGGAAATATAAGAATTTCAATTATGCTTATATAGCAATAAAGTTTTTGTAGATAACATCTAATCAACAAAAAGTTGGTATTCCATTATAACAAGAGTTGCCTCTCATCTAGAACTGAAAATACTTGTCCATGAGTGCGAGACAACATGGAGATATAAGCATTTTCCTTCGCTAATTTGCATATTGCATTCAACAACTCAATCATCACAGGAAATATAACAGTGTTGAATGCCTCCTTCAGTGGCAATACATGGGCTAAATTATTTATATCCTCTGATGTACAAGCAAAATGGAAAAACTCCAGTACCTAAAAAAGAATTTTGTAGAATCTGATGTCAAATATTAACCATCAAATAAAATCTTTGAAACCACAGCTAGTCGTAGTTATAAAAAGAGGAAGCATAGAGTACCCACAACAAGGAACATCAAAAACTTACCTCAGCAATCTTAGCATTGGATTGACATTTCTGTTTCAAGAAGTATTCCACTGTCTTAACATCGTGGTTAGTTACTTTTTCATTCTTTGTAACTTTTAGAGCATCAGCTTTGTTGAAGCCACTAACTATACTTTCCAAATAAGACCTGGCATTCTCGCTAAAGCTTTGAACCTCCTTGATTTCAGGTATTTCTATTAATTTTAGCAACCATTTTACCTAAAAAAGAATCACTTCAGATTAGCATTTTGCAGTAAGTAGCCAACATGAAAATATAACTATAGTGGCTAGCTTTGTCAGATCATGATTGGTAATGGAGAAAGAGGTAAACCTTTTTTACTTATAAATTCCCTCTTTCTCCATTACCCAAGACATGACTACACTATGACAAGTTTTAATGAAGACTGCTACCTATATTAAAGCAGAGGCTGGACGTTTTGTCACATTGTAAAAGAAAGCACACTAATAAGCATGACCTAAATAAACAATGTTCGATGGACTCATACAGAAACTGCTAATACTACATCATATACAAATTTATTAGAAGAGCAGTACTATTGTAAGATATGCATATCAAATATAAATATCCCAACGGTTCACAGAACATTTTAGGCACAACTTTAAACCTTTTGAGCTAACTAAGGCTTTAAACCCTTTTATCTAAATACCTGAGACATGTTATGATTTGTAAGCCAGACGGACAAGTATATCCAATCAACAACCATAGTTTCTTCATGCTTTACCAGAAACATTTATTTATCATTCGCTACAAAAATAATTGTATAAGCTACATTTAAATATGAAACCATTATTCTTAAAAAAACATAATGTAAGACTAACACTGTGCACTGGTGTTGAATAAAAAAGCACTGATTAAATATGTATTCTTACAGGAGAATTTAATTAAAGTTACCTCGACCATTACACGGTAACAGATTAACCCATATTCACTAAAGAATGGGTGCAAATCCTTGACTTTCTGCAAATATCAACCATCTAAAGGTGATAGAGCCATAATACTAAAAGATTCAAGATCAACAACCTCCTCTTTACGTTGATGCTCCATCTAAAACATTAAAGTTCACACAGCCAAAACATATTCAAATAGTTGTCCAAATATGAGGAAAATTAAAGAAAAAGGATCACCAAAAAAATTAGATCATTCCGGATCAAACTTAATCATCATTGAAGATTTATAAGCCCAATTATTAGATTGAATACAGCTCACTATAAATTGGAGACTGCTAAAGGATCATCTCAATTTATTTAAAAAAATTAAGAACCTAAAGTTCAAAATACAACAGTGGAACCCCGACATTACAAATCTAGAAGAAGAAAAAAAAAGTGACCTATAGCATGTGATATTTATTATTTACTAAAAGTTTTATGCTTTATCCCAAAATATTCCCTCCTGTAAACTTATAAAAAATCCTATCTTTATTCAAAAATCCAAAAGATGCCACTTTTGAGAAACATTTCAAGATTATAGTATATGAGATTTAATAAAACTTAGCAACGAAATAATCACAAAAAAGCAAAAAACAAGCATGCTGTCAATAAAAGGCAGGGTTTGTGTTCGTGAAAATTCCCCAGCTAGGAAACCAAGAATGGAGATCTTTACCTTCGTAGTTGTGACTCCTTCTGAACTGCTCAGCGAAACCCTAAGTGTTTCGAATCGCCAAGGAGGGGTGGACTAAATCTGAAACCTTAGCTGGCCTGATCGTCTTCTGATCAAAGTCAAAGAGGGAGAGGAGGAAAAGGGCGGCAAGAAAGTGAACGAGGCTCGAGGGGGTGATAGGACCTATTCCATGGAGTTGCAGACGAGATCGAAACCCTAAGCCTAGATTTTTAAGGGGGGAATTTGTTCGGGGTTTAGTGGAGCGGGAAAAAGGAGCTGCCTTTTTTTAAAGGAACCGGAGAGAGCGAGGAGCGAGCACCTTGATTCATTTTATACGCATTTCCTATGGAGGTTAGGTTCAGTTCATTAGATATTTTCTTTAAAAAGAAGGTAATTGATGGATAATCTAATAATGCATATAGATTTTTGGCAAAACTTTGTTGTAGGTCCCTCATGTGCTTACCAAGTATTTTTTCGGTCCTTTCAGATCATTAATATTTAGAAGTCGTCAACCACAGTCATTAATATTATCAATGTCATCAATCTAAGTTTTTTTGCAAATTTCTGTAAAATATTGTTGAGGAGATCACATGGCTGCCACGTTAGCGAAAATTAGTTGCAAGTTTCATACAAACATGTATGTTGAACTTGTGATTTCACTAATTTTTTTGCTGAACATGGCAGGGTCAGATCATTGTCAAGTCAGCAAAATCTGATGATGAATGTAATGTCAAGAATCACCACTGTTTACTTTCATCAAACATTAAAGACGCTAATAGTATTTGGGTGGTAGTGGTACATTCCGTTATAAGTGGAAGAAACTTTACTTGTAGAAATAATCAGGCTGTTTTTTGTATGTCCGCTTGCTTACTGAAATACAAATAGCTCCTTTTTCTTTTGTTTTCTCCTTTTTTTCTCTTTTTTCATTTCTCAAAACTCTTCATACTTATCATAAAAATAGTTGCATGAGATCCCAAGCTATAGGCACTATTTCTGAGAAAAGAACATAATATTAAACTGATGAAACTTAAGTTAATTCAAGTAGTAATGAGCAAAACTTGATATAACAGCTATCACAAAATTCAACAGAACAATAAACTTTTTACTGTCAATAGGTTTTTCCAAATATTTACTCAACGAGTTCGAAGCAAACTATACTCTTTTGAGGCACATTAGAGAAAGAACTAGAGTGATTTTTGTAAGTGACTTTTGTTTTTGCATATTTAGATGTTGATTTTGCATATTTTGATGTAATTAGAGAAGCAACTGTATTTTTTGGATCTGTATTCTCTTTACTTATGTGATAATTAAACACAGTCTAATTCTCTCAATCCTTACCACGTATCTCAATTCTTATAGGCGAGATCACACCACATAAAATTTCCATCGGATATTTTGATAGTTGTTTTCAAGTGTACTAGTAGTTTCAAGACCATACAGATGTTAAAGATTGAGAGAGTAGAACAGGACAACAACTAACTGCATCTAAATATGTACAAAACAAGAAATCTATGTTGTGAACAAAAAGAGATTACTAAGGCAGAATTGTCCCACCAATACCAGTATACCACACACAGGTTTGTTGATATTTACAGATTCAAGTACCCAGATACTTTATTTCAAAAGAAAAGAATACAAGAATATTGTTCAAATCACATAAACAAGAATTACTATTGCATCCTGCGGAAGGGGTAGCAACCAAAAATCAATATAAACATAGGTGTCGAGGTAAACAAACTTCAAGTATTTCAAATAAAAACAAACTATCAAGGAGACAATTGACACAAGGGAGAAAACCTTCATGGGGGCATAAATCCAATAATCAAATCCCCCGACTTACAATATAACAACCGAAGCATTCTGATTCATGTATGTTGATCACAAATACAAGTACTAGGAGAATACAAAATACAATTGACACAAGGAGAATACAATGAACTTAGCAATACATGGAAGCATACCCGTGTTGCTTCTCCAGAATCCATTTCTAGTATTTGAAGCCTCCTGCTTGCAATTTTCTTCCTCCAGGCCACTAGTAAAAGAACCAAATGAAATTGATTGCACTGGTCTAAAGATCACCCAACAATGCTGCAAGCTTATTCAATTTCGTTTTCCTTTTGTTAATTTACCCTTGCAAACTTACACAATAATACAAACACAAACGGTTTGTGGTATCAACTGCCTTTGCTCATAACGAAAATACAAAGGGGAAGTAACATGAACCACGAAGAGTTCAATTAGTAAAATTTTCATCTCGTTCATTCAACGTTTGTTTCAATGGCTATAAAAGCCTGAACCCATTCACCAAATCCACATGATCGTCGATAGACTTAGACAACTTCTCTGCTTCTCCAATGTATGGCTGGGGAGTCAAATTCAAGAGAACGCTCTTTGCTTCTTATGGCAATTGCAAGCCATCAGTGAACTTTTGAATGCTCTCCTTGCTGACAACTGTTCCTCTGGTGAGATCCTTCAGCTTCCCATATGCCTCTGGGACATTGTATTTGTGCATAACCTAATGCAAGAAAACAAGAGAGAGTCCATCAACAACAAGGGTCTCTTTTATTCTTTAATATTATTGATTATTTTGATGTTGATTGAGCAAATGATACTTTTGATAGTGTCTCGTTGGCAGATATTGTACTTTTATTGGAGGAATATGGTGATCTCACGATGAAGCAGACTATTGTACCATGATTTTTTGCTAAGGTTGATTATCAAGTTATGGCTCTCGCTGCTTGAGGGATTATGTTGATTAAATACCTTCATCATGCTAAGGTTGATTATCAAGTTATGGCTCTCGCTGCTTGAGGGATTATGTTGATTAAATACCTTCATCAAGAGATAGGTGTGTTTCTACCTCATGCTATGGAAATACGTGGTAATAATCAGGTTCTGGCTATATTGCCAATGGTACAGACTAAATCTCATGAGAACAGGAAGCATATAAAGGTTGATTGTCTCTTCATTATGAAATGATATTGAGCAAAATGTCATTTCACATGTCAATTCAGACAAATAGGTAACGGTTTCGCTAAAACATTACCTTTTTTTTTGGGGGGGGGGGGGTTTGGGGGAGGAAGGGGAAGGGAATTTTTTGCTTAGATTTAACTAGATGAAAATGACAGGTCTATATGCTCTTCCAGCTTAATAAGGAATGCTAGAATAATAGTTCGTAACTAGACCATCATTGAGACTTAATGTAATTATATTCTATCTGTTTTCAAGTGGAAATACCCCTCTCTTGGACTGTTATCTTTCCCAATATATAGTCAAAATGCTGGGGGAGGTGGAATTAGATGTTCTATATAAAACCTTCAAAAGCAATACAACATACAAGCAGACCTTTGATATTACATCAAATAACCAACAAAAGCAGAAAAAAGAAAAATTATACAAAAGCAATCATAATAAAGTCTATGTTTTTTCAACAATCACATGGGCTGTTGCAGCAGCCCATGTTTTTAATTTTTTATCAAAAGTTATGGGCCCTACTGAAGAAAATTTAAGATGTGTGTCCCACGAGCATAGTAAAATATTATTATTTTATTAGTGCATATTATTTTCCCAAATGCTATAAATAGACCCTAAATCCTTAAGGAAAATTCATTATAAAAATAACAATCAATATATACAGATATATATGTTGTAGAATAGCTAGTGCTTGTATAAACAGTGCCTAGACCGAGAAGGTCTTATAGATCGAGGAGATCTTTGCCTAATAGATCGAGGAGATCTTTGTCTTATAGATCGAGGAGATCTTTGCCTAATAGATCGAGGAGATCTTTGCCTTATAGATCAAGGAGATCTTGACAGTACTGGGTCGGTGCACACCAAAGTACTGGACTGCTATTCCTGGTAGCAATTTGGCCTTAGGATCCTTGCACCGGGGTAGGCCAAATAATGCTTTAAGCACAGCATTTTACAAACGCACAGCAGATGAGTTGGAAAATTTTAAATTACTGCACTTTTGTTTTCTATTCAGTTTTTGCTGTTATATATCTGTATTATTCCAGATTTAACCATAGACGCTAACAGTCTAAAGGGAAGTGCAATGTACTGTCGGGACTTACTGTTTGTATTAGTTTTGTAAGCACCTCCCACACCTGGTCCAGGTCTTCATTGAGACGATACTCATTTACCTACACATGATGGAGAAGAAATATTAAGAAACGAAGAGAGTTACAAAGCAGTGTAATTTCATGAGTCATGTCATTATTAAATATGTAATTTGGAATGAGACATATTGATGGCACTGTAACAAAAATGTACAATCAAAGTATTATTACTTTAAAATAATGAGCTTTAAACTTCAAACTAATTTGGGAAAGTTTCAAAATAAACTTGATTAAATGTAAGGGTGGCAAATTATGACCAGACCCATCAACCCGATCAGACCCGACTCGTTTATATTGGGTATAGGTCGAGTTATATGGGTCGAGTCATAAACGAGTCAACCCGAACTGACCCGTTTATTAGATGGGTAAAATAGGGTTGACCCGAACTGACCCATGTAACCTAATACCGACCCGTTTAATTCTAAATGGGTTGCAAACTCCAAATATGAAGATCATCTCCGTCGTCTTTATCCTCCTCCTTCTCCTCTCTCTCCTCTTCCTTCGACCCCCAGTTTCCCGCTAAGTTCAGCGTCTCTAGCACGGTCGGCCGCGTATCGACCCTCGTCGATTGTGAGCCAGCATTTCAACAGTCGAGATCGGTCGTGGTTCCGCTAGTACGGACAAGATCGGAGGAGGATAAGGGGTGGTCAAAGAAGGGGAGGAAATGGGTGCCCGACGTGCTCTGCGACCTGGCGAGCTGCGGGAAGCTGGAGAACCTGTCGCTGTCGGGGAATTACTTCACCTTGATGGGGGAGAGTTGCTGGGATCTGGTCGAGAGTGGAGCTCTGGATCTGAGGAGGAACTACGTTACGGGGTTGAAGGGTTAGAGGTCAAACTTGGAGTGCGCTGGTTTTTTTCTAAATCCCAGGTTCTGTTCGGTTTTGACTTTTATGCCGTGCGTGGATCAGAGGGACTGGGGTTTCGTCAGAGTGAGGTGATGGCCAAAAAGGCAGGGACCGTGGTTTATAATGCTGTGAATAAGCGGCAACCTAATCCTTAATTAGGATTGTTTATTAAAAGGGTCAACCGTGGTTTATAATGCTGTGAATAAGCGGCAACCTAATCCTTAATTAGGATTGTTTATTAAAAGGGTCAATCTCTTGTACAATCTATGTAGCAGTATTGCATATTTTGACTTGTGATTGTGAAAGAGTCAAAAGAATTTCATCTTGATCGATATAGTATCCACGATATTGAACTGAGATTTGATAAACGGGTCATTCGGGTTATATGGGTTGGGTCGGGTAACCCGTTTAATAAACGGGTCGGATCGCATTGACTAATTTGTTAAACGGGTCGGGTTGGGTCACACTTATACGGGTTGGGTCAACTATGACCCTACCCGACCCAACCCGACCCATTTCCCACACCTAATTAAATATTAACATTGGGATTGTCTTTATACGTCGGCAGCATATTGAGCAAAAAAGGAGGTTTGCCACTTTTAGATGTATCTTTCTTCGCATCAACTACTCGGACGTACAGACAGAATTTTTTCAAAAGAATCTTGCCAGATATCATAGTTATGGATCCTAAATAATAGATCTAAAGGAAATTGAAAAGGATAGCAAATACATAGTTCATATAATATTTTTGAGGGAAATGGTTAGTACAATTTTAGAAAAGAAATACTTTTATAGAAAAAAACTTAAACATCCATAAAATCATATATATTATTAGATGGATGTACATCGCATAGAAATTATGTTGACAGCAAGATAAGAATTCATCTTGAAATGGATCCACATTTCTATGATATTGTAATTCACAGAATTTAGCATCTTGCATTAGTGATGAATTCAAATTCAACATATTCCCAGCCCAAATAGTTAAAGCAAGAACAGAACAAACAACATACATTAAGCAAAGAACAACGACAGCGGCACATTTCCTACCAATAACACATCTAGCTTTATATCTAATTCTCTAGTGATAACCATCTCATACAGATTTTACTACTAACCTGAAGCTTCCATATTCCTTGTAGTGCACTTTTGTATGCCAAGAGAGAATACCGAGATCTAATACCCAAATTCCTCAAAACAGTGGAATCAGTCAAATCCCTCTGTTAATGATTACACATGCAATAAGTATAGTATCACTTTACCAAAATGAAACACTGAGACGTGTTTTTTGAACTGTGATATAGCACTAAACTTCACATTAGGTACTCCTCAAGAACCATGAATAAAGATGGGAAAGTAAATGATACACACCTGCATACACGAGATGGGCAATTTCGAGCTGAGAGCTAGCAGATAAAATAGCATTAGCCAAAAACAAGTTGCCCTCACTATTTTCAAAATCAATGGGATTAACTTTATGAGGCATAGTTGAAGATCCAATCTCCCCAGCCTTGGTCATCTGGAAAAGCAAAATTATCATGAAATCGTTTATTTCCAAATTGGAAGTTTTGGAGCTAAAATAGGTCCCAATATTATAGGGGTATAGTTGTCAAGCATAAGAAAGTTACCTGCTTAAAATAACCAAACGAAATGTAGCTCTATATGTCCCGATCAAAATCAGTCAGGATGTTATTAAACTGAACAACTACATTGAAAAGCTTTGCGATATAGTCATGCGGCTCAATCTGTATACGGAGCAAGCAACAGGCTCAGATAGAGAGTATGCATGCAAGCCAAGTGCCATTTCATTCATAGGCCACATTAACGTAACCTTTCAGACAACACAAACTTAACAAAATTATTAGCTGGCGCTGCAATTCTATTATTATTTATGCACTAACTGGTTGGTATAGAATAGGCTAATTGATAAATGTACTATAATTCCAAGATAGATGGATAACCTGCAAGTGTATCTACATATTATCAAGCATGCACATCATAGTATCTACTTATTATATGAATCACCTTTTGTAAACTCTTGAAACAAGAAATGGCAAAAAAAAACCTACATTTCAGTCACCTGAGTCGATTGCAAAACTCTTATTAAAGAAAATCTCGAGGCTCTATTAGTTATACACTTTTACAGTTTGTATAATTGCCTAAATCTTCACGAGGACTGTTTACTAGTAAACTAGTTCAAGCAGAGAACAAAGAATACAAGCAGTAGTGTCAAAAAAGTACAGGTAAATAAAGTACTCCTCCCATTAATGAAACCTATCCAAGTCATCCACAAAGAAAAAACCATATCAAAATCGTCTATGCACTACTTAATTACGCAAAAAAATCCATCAAGCTAAAATTAATCAGATAGGTAAACCTTGCAAAGAGAAAAGTAGTAGAAGTAAATAAACATGCCTGTGTCACGTAAGGGTTGAAACCTAACCACAAAGAGGTCACGAACTCAGCTGCAATAGTTGTCCTATCAATATCAGGATATGCAACTTTATGTGCATTGTAGTTTCCAACAGCTCCAGCACACTTGCCCAATATTTACACTTTTGTAAAGGTCTTCCCTACTTCACTTAGTCTGAAAGCACAATTTGCGATCTCCTTTCCCAAAGTAGTGGGTGAAGCAGGCTACAAAGGGAGTTAGAAGATATCAGAACTAAACAACATAAACCTTTTACAAAAGCAAATCATTTATTCCTGTAGCATAACGATGAAAATTATCAATATGATATTTTAGCTGCTTTGAGCAGTCAACTTAGTATATGTCCGCTTCTAATATTAGCCATGTCACGCCCCGGCCTGACGGGTCCATTGGTGTGGTACAAGCCGTGGGACCCAACAAGTGTAACGTGTTGTTTGGCTCAATCTACTGCCAAAGTCGACTAACCGATGTTACACTTAAATAATTTAAGCCTCTTAAATTCTCACTCATTTGTTGATGTTGGAATAAATAAGAGTGTCACAAACACCCTGTTGTACGCAACAGAACCGAAGGCACACAAATACAAACGAGATTGGAATACTTATCAACAACCAAACAAGTAACACAAATGCAAGACAACAGATTTTACGTGGTTTGGCAAATCTGCCTATGTCCACGGGAGCGGCACAATAATTTCTTATTAATAATAAGAAATTACAAATAAGAGAGCGAATCTAAAACTTGAGATCTCTCAAACAAATAGCAATTAATTTTATTCCAAAATCAATGCTCAAACACACACTCTCTCTCTCTATTAAAATACTTCCCCAATTAATAATCACCAACCCCTTCTCAACAGTAATTGAGAACAGGGACAAAAGGGAATAAAAATCAAAAATTTTCCAAACTGCAAAGAGAATGGAAGCTCAAGAAATTGCCGTCGCCAATCTCTTCTTCTCTCTCTGCTCTCGCGCTCACTAATTCACGCACGAATATGGTTTCCCTTTTATAGGGAAACCCTAGGGCGGTCGGTCTATGCACTCCAGTTATGCTCCAGCTGGCTCCAACCATGCACAGGCGAGGTTCACTCTGCTGCAGGTGAGATCATGGGCGAGGGCGACATCAACAGGCGAGATCCGCTACAGGTGAGTTCGATCCACGCAGCAGGCGAGATCCGCTCGCCTCCCAAGCTCGACCTAGCCACACACTTCGCCTGCAATCTCGAACAGGCAACTTTCCTCACCTCCTCAACTTCGCCATCGACCTCTATAGGCGATCTTCCTCACCTCCTCAACTTCTCCATCGAAGGCGAGCTTCGATCTCAGGTACGATCTTCTACAAATCTCCACCTCGGTGAACGTTTCCCCAAAACTGAGCTGACACCAACCAAAACAAATATCCCACTTGTTGTGTCCAGTACGAAGTGAAACAATTCACGACAATGGACTCAATCCATAATAAGTCAGGAACCAAATTAGAATGAGACCATTCTCCAAACGTTGATGTTTACTCACCAAATCGGCTGCATCATAAAGACTTGCCTATGTATCCTCTTGTCCAAGGAAACAGGCCTTCACGTAGTTCACCACATGGCCTCCAAAGGCCCTCAATAGATAAGAATGTTTAATAATTCCAAACAATGACCAAATTTCACTCCAGTGATAACTTTGGTCAACATATCTGCCGGATTATCCTTTGTGTGGATCTTCTCCAATCTGACATCCCCATCATCCAATACATCTCAAACAAAAAAAGAATCTAACATCAATGTGCTTGGTACGAGCATGATATACCTGGTTCTTGGCCAAATAGATAGCTGACATGCTACCACAATGTACCCTGATGGTATCCTGTGTAATCCCCAGGTCATCCAATAACCCCTGCAACCACAAAACCTCCTTTACAGCTTCAGTCAATGCTATATACTCTACCTCCGTAGTGGAGAGAGCCATTGTAGACTAAAGTGTACATCTCCAATACACCGGTGCTCCTACTAGTGTAAAAACATATCCAGTAGTAGACCGACGCTTGTTAAGATCCCCCGCATATTCGGAATCCACATAACCAATACAATCCTGCCCATTCTTCCCATTCTTAACGAATACCAAACTAACATCCATGATACCTTTTATATACCGTAGAATCTACTTCACGGCCTCCTAATGACCCTTTGCTGGGTCATGCATATACCTAGATACCATGCTCACGACCTATGACAAATCTGGCCTTCTGCACACCATCGTATACATCATGCTACCCACTACATTGGCATAAAAAACATTGGACATGTATTCACGGCCCTCAACTGAAACAGGTGACATCTTAGCAGATAGCTTAAAGTGGGGAGCTAATGGAGTACTCACCGTCTTGGCATTGCCATCATAACTGAATTTCTTCAGCATCTTCTGTAAGTAACTCCTTTGTGTCAACTTCAGCCTCCCCTTCACCCTGTCTCTCTCAATCTCCATACCCAATATCTTCTTTGCTTCTCTAAGATCCTTCATCTCAAATTCGGATGACAGTTCCTTTTTTAACTTTCTAATAGCGGAAGTATTCCTAAAAGTAATGAGCATATCGTCAACATATAACAGCAAATAAATATACTCACCATTCTGTAGCTTGTGCATGTAAACACACAGGTCATATGGGCTTCTCGTGTATCCTCATCCAATCATGAAGTCGTTGAATCTCTTGTACCATTGTCATGGTGGTTGCTTCAATCCGTAAAGAGACTTCTTCAGCTTGCATACTAATTCTTCCTTTCCTAAAGCTTTGAACCCCATAGGTTGTGTCATGTAGATCTCCTCTTCTAAATCTCCATGTAGAAAGGCTGTCTCAACATCCATCTGGATCAAATCCAAATCTAGCTGTGCTACCAACGCCAATAGTATTCTTATCGACGAATGCTTTACAACAGGTGAGATTTTGATCCTATATCTAGAATAGGTCGTATCAACCTAAAGCTGACTTCGGATAAGATTTTGATCCTGCAGGATGTCCACCATGTCCTAAATTAGATTAGATTAAATACCTTCATCAGGAGATAGGTGTGTTTCTACCTCAGGCTATGGAAATACATCTGTAGGCGTCTAAAATTGCCTATGAGAGCCCGCATGCAGCTCGAAGCAAGGCTATGGAAATACATCTGTAGGCGTCTAAAATTGCCTATGAGAGCCCGCATGCAGCTCGAAGCAAAGAGTGGACGAGTCAAGAAGGCTTACCCAATTGCCTCACGCGCGTCGGTCAACACGCACACGCCAGTTAGCTCGTAAGCGTTGGTCAACACGCGCACGTCAATCAGCTCACGCGCGTCGGTCAACACGCGCACATCAGGCACCCCGCGTGCGTTGGTCAACACGCGCATGCCAGTTAGCTTATGTGCATCGGTCAACACGCGCACATCAATAACCTTGTACGCGTCGGTCAACATGCTCACGTCATTCAGCTTGCACACTTCGGTCAACATGCACACGCCAGTTAGCTCATGCACATCGGTCAACACGCACACGTCAATCAGCTCGCGCACGTCGGTCAACATGCGCACGTCAGTCACCTCGTGCGCATCGGTCAACAAGCTCACATCAATCAGCTCGCGCACGTCGGTCAACACGCGCACGTTAGTCACCTCGTGCGCGTCGGTCAACACGCGCATGTCCGTTAGCTCACGCGCGTCGGTCAACACATGCACGTCAATCAACTCACATGCGTCGGTCAACACAATCATGTCAATCAACTCACGCACATCGGTCAACACGCGCACGTCAGTCAACTCGCGTTCGTCAATTAGCCTCAGCGAAGCGTACAAGTCAACGAAACACCGAAATGCGAAAAGAGAGAGAAAGAGTCTCAACTCGCGTGGGGGTGCGAGTCACCACCTGGTAACCCATGCGCGCGGTTCACCACGAGGTGAACCACTACCGCGCGGGTCAGCACGAGCTGTTTCGCGCAGGTTAGACCCAAAAATACATTTTGACGGTTTTCGACGGGTTTTCTCGAGATTTATCTATTCCATGGGTTCCCAACTGACTTGATATCATCCACAAACATGGTTAGGTCATTATTAACTAAAGATAAGGCCAAATCGCTCATTCTCATCCGTATACCCGCATCTGAAGCCCTATAAATATGAGCTTAAGACCTCCATTTTACGGATTTGGAATTTTATCAAGGGGGCGAGGTGCTACTTGATTGAGGAGTCAAGGAGCACGAAATTTTAGTGAAGGTTAATCAGATCCCAGCGAACTTCAGCATAAAGAGGAAGGCTTTCGGAGGATCTGAACCCGTATCCCCCCATCCGTTCCTTGAGATTTGGCTTAGTCTTAATCTCGAGAAGAGCTACAGATTTTGCTTGGTCGATTTCAGGGCTTCGTGTGAATACTTCTTTGGTGAAGTAAGAGCTCTATCAATTTTCCAGTAACCGGATCTGATCCACGGTCGTCCATGCATATTAACATCCCCGGCACCGGCGAAGACCCCACGCAAGCAAGAGTTGATAAACAGTTCTTGTGTTTATTTTCAAGAGAGTTGTAATCTATATTTTTGTTATTTGAATTCATTGTAAATGATTAAAGTTGTAATGGAATTGATAATGAAGACTACTTTCGATGAAAACAAGCTGGCGACTACAATGAGAGCCAATAGCTTCGCTGCCGAAGCTATCGTACCGCAACCAGCGATCAAGATCTTAGTGAATGAAGAGGTCAAATTTAAGTTCGACCAACAGAATTTTGAGGAATATTTGTCCTCCTCCAGATCCGCCTCTCCTCGCAGATCCAGAAAAGTCCGACACGAAGACCCGAGAAGATGATCTTCGTGTCGTCGCCACTACAGTTGTAAATCGAGACGTGTCACCGATATCTGGTGAAGTTAGATCAGCGGATCTGAACTCCTCCTTGACCAAAGAGTCAGTCACTGAAGGTACGCTAACGTTGTCAAAGAGGGCGCGCTAAAGACGGCGTCAACGCCTTACGCGTCAACTTGCTAAGGCTTTGGAGCTAATGGATGGGATCCACTATGATGTGGATCTGAAATCTAGGCAGTCCCAAGAACAACAATGGTGATCGAGCAAACCCTCCTCTAAAGTAGAGAAAACGAATGGGTATGCATTAAGAGGACCTGCTCTACCCTTGAGGAGCGAATCCAGAAGCACCGCGTATTGCTTGCGCAAGCCCAATTTCTTGTGCAAGAAGCCAAAAAATTGCAGAAGGAAAAAGTGGAAAAGAAGCCACCAAGACTGCAAAAAGTATGGAGGCCAAAGTCCAAGACGGCGGCCGAAAAGATCAAAAAATGCAGGTCACTTCAATCTGACCCTCCCCACCGCGGGTCACTTCAATCTAACCCTCCAAGCCATGAGTCACTTCAATCTGACCCTCCCAACCACGGGTCACTTCAATCTGACCCTCCCGGTCGCAGATCACTTCAATCTGACCCTCCCAGCCGCGGGTCACTTCAATATGACCCTCCTAGCCGCTGGTCACTTCAATGTGACCCTCCAAACTGCGGGTCACTCAAGTTTGACCGACGTCAGGACCAAGACAGAAGATGTTCTACACCTGTTTCTCTGATTCCATCGAGTTCCGCACTTTCAGTGAAGACTTATAGCAGTGTAGACTTGTCCAAAAGCAGGAAGACGATAGCCGATCGCCTTGGTCCTTTGCATGATGATCGAGGCAATGCTCCAATCAAGGAATGTTTGGGCCCATTGAATGAGTCTCGAACGGTTTATCAAGCTGGGGGTCGTAATCATCCTCCTAAGTAGTGGAAGAGAATGCATGATGGAAAAATCCTTACAACCGACCGCATTAGATTGCGCATCGAAGTCCGGGAGCCCGTGAGGTCCTACCCTCACGAATACGTAGCCTCGAACATGTGACTCCTGAAGACGCTAACAAAGCGTTGAGTTCCCATAGGAAAGCGTATTCGTCTAACGATGACGTTATACCTAGGGGGTTGTACTAACACACAATGGGTTGCTCCAGCCATAAGACCGATGAGTTGTACTATCAAGCTAGGGGTATGAACAAGTCCCAAAAAAGAAGTACCCGAGAAACAGATTCTCATTGTTCGTGTGCCAAGATTATCAAGGCAGTGTTGTCAAAATGTTGCTGTCCCAAACCTGCCCTGGAGAGAGTTTCAGTATTTGAAAGAATCTCCACCGGAACATCCGAGTCCAAACCAAGGCGTTTCCGTAGAAAGAAATCAGCCACTCAAAATGATGAATTTTCAGAAGTGTCCGTCAACATGACCAGCAAAGGAAAGTCAACACGACACTTTAGTCCGGACAAGTTTTTAGGAATATCCCAACGAATAACCTGATTGCGATCAGGGACCAGTAGACGAAGGGATTACCAGAGAATGCAAAAGGGACTATCCTCAGATGACGAAACGTCGGATGCTTGCTCGGCAATGGCTTCTGATGATACGACATCCAGTGCGGGACGATCCTATGAGTCATATATGATCAACATAGAACAAATGGCTAAAATTCTCAAAGACGCTCTAACCAAGCATAAAGAGAATTTCAAATTTGAAATGGAGATGGCTATGCAGGAGATGAGAGAAATGCATAGCCAACAAATTGTGGCGCTAACAAATCAGTAGGGAGAGTCCAGTTGTCGCAATAATCCTTACCAAGTTGATAGTGATCGGGAAGTAGACGAGAATGCCAACATGGATATCCCTCCCGTTGATAACAATGCTAGGGGTGGTCCCTCAGATGATAATAATATGAAGGATGATTACATCACTTCTCTTCAGGATCGCTAAAAGAAAGATACGAGCAAGGATAAAAAATGAGGGACTTAGAGAGCAAAATCAATGCGTTGATGACTGCTCAAGAAGTAAAGAATTTTGGAATATTGTGTCATACCTGAGAGAGTGGGAATTAATCCCATACCCGACGAAGTTTAATTTGATCAACTTCACTTCGTTTGACGGAAAGGGTTCCCCCCACTCAGCACTTAATATACGTCAAGTCTCATTTGTGAATAATCTTTGGCAATGAGCCCTTGATGGTCCGGTCATTCGTTGGCACTCTTCACTGAGCAGGCTTCGATTGGTATCGCCATCTTAAGCTGAGGAGTATCAATAGTTGGGATGACATGAAAGACATGTTTCTCACAAATTTCTTCAATGACGACACTAAGGTTTCAATCGGAACATTATTTGATGAGAAACAGAAGGATAGAGAATTAGTCGAGAACTTCGTCAAACGATTCTAGAACAAAGCAATGAATTGTCGAGATCCGATCAGCGAAGACATCGTCCTTGAAACTTGTCATAATAATCTTTCGTTGGATATCCTCGAAGTCATGGGAATGGCGCCATCCAAAACCTAGAGGGATTTGAAGGTGCGAGGAGAACGAGCCGAACGCTTCCTCAAGAGGAAGAAGACCAAAAGAGGTCAAACGACGACAATTGCTCCATAGCAGAATTTTGTCCCTCAGGGTAAAGGGAAAGCACAAGCGAACGCAGTCGACGCGAACCAAACATTCGAACTGCAAGCGCAACTACAACCACAACAGCAGTAGACAAAGGTGTCTTAACAGTCACAGTGGCAACGACAACCTCAAAAGCAGAAGGCTTCGGAACCGAAATTCCTGAAGGTTTATTTTTTTAAACAAGACGAGGTCCCCGGTATTTTTAAATACCTCATAAAGAACAACAAGATCAAGTTGCCTCCGATCCAGGATCAGGAAGACGCTAAAAGGGTTAATGGCCCAAAGTACTGCGCATTCCATAGAGCGGAAAGATAAAATCTAGGGCTTGATCGATGTAGGGGTCATCACTATGAAACAATCTAAGGAGAAGAAGGACGGTACGAACGCAGTGTCAATCAACTTTGGATCTGTTCTCCTGAATTAGTTTCAGCTTGACCCCGTAATGAATGTAGCAGTGAAGACCGTCAACGACAATCCTCACAAACAACGCTAGAAAGGGCTTGTGCCACACACAACCCCAAATTGTGAGATTCTCTGGGTCCATCCCGATCTGATTGAAGACGAACAGTAGGCCGAATCGTCATCCAAGAAGAAATCAAAGGGCAAAGGAAAGTCCTGTTGTAGAGCCTCGGCCATTCCAGAAGGAAACGATGAAAGAACCCCTGCTTTCCTATTCTCCAAAGATGAGCAAGAAGTCTTTGCTACCCGGAGCGGGAATGAATACCATTTCAAATACCCGATCGCCTCCGTGCAGTTAGCTAAGCAGGGGATAACCAAAACTATTCCCTCCAAGATATTAGCAGAAATGGGAGTGGTCACAACTCCCCCGGCACCTGTTGAAAAGACTCAACAAAAGCTAAATGAGAAGGAGCCCTTACACCAAGAGGTTCAGAACCCGAAACAGTCTTGATTCAATCAACCAATTGGAAGAGACAAACCGGGAAGCTCGAGCACTCCGCACCGCTTCAACATTATGACATAGTTAGCCAATATACCAGCTAGAATAACTCTATATGAGCTGTTATGTCTCTCGAAAGACATGAGGGAGGCATTGCAAGAAGCCTTGGCAAATTCTAACGTTTTCTTGACTCAGATCAAGCCATCTCCTGAGGAACCAGAGCCGCCAGTTCAACATTGCAATCTCGCGGCACACCACTTTCCTTGCATTTCTTTCACCAAGGAGGACATGCAAACAAAGAATTCAAAGCATGACCGACCCTTGTATTTCATCGGACATATTGGTTCCAGCGTTGTCAACCGGATCCAAGTTGATCCGGATTCCGCTGTTAGCGTCATGCCACTCCGATTGATATATAGTTTCGGAATACCGGCCAGTAAGCTAGCCTCCACAGGCACTATGATCTACGGATTCAACACCAGTGGATCCAGATCGTTGGGTAAAATTTGAGTAAAATACCAGATTGGAGATTTTACGTCAGAAGTCACGTGTTATGTGATCGACGTAGAGACTTCCTATAACTTACTGTTAGGTCGTCCTTGGATCCATGGTAACGTTATAGTCCCTTCTACCCTCCATCAGTGTCTTAAATATGTAGACACTAATAATGAGGTCAAGACGGTAATCGCGGATAAGCAACCGTTTAAGGTGTTATAAAATTATTTTACTAACTTCCTTCTCTACGGTGCTGAATCCGATACTGAACCATCAGCCTAAGGCACGGAAAATGAAGAAGAAGATGATACCGAGGCTGGGTTTGATTACAACGATGGTTTTGTACTTAATGACATTGTACCCATGTAATCAATCTTGATGATGAAGAGTCATCGGATAGTAGCTATAATTGGTAATTTGCCGAAGAAGTACCCATAAATGATGATTTAGAGTACTTGTTGTGTCTTGATAACGTCATGAAGGGGTTGTATAATGACCAAAAACTGTGTATGCCATTTTAATCATTTTGTATGATGAAAAAGCATGTTCAGGACTCGTTCGAAATGACACTTGTCGTCCCAGCAAAGGCAGGGGGTGAAAAGGAAGTTGTCTACGGTAAAGGAAAAGAATTTTCGATACCAGACCACTTCTTGGAAGAAGATGATGATGATGATAAACCTGCCTCTTATTTATTTAGATATGATACAAAAGCGTGTAATCTCATAGAGAGATACAGATATGACTTCGCACTCGGAGAGGATCTTTGTTTTGGTTGAGGTCCATGAGTTTCGCCTGGTATGGCCTATGTACCAAAAAGAAAACCCGATAATTATTATAGCCATAAAAGAGGTTTAGGTTATGTCTCCTCGTCCGATGATGAGTGCTGCTAGTAGGTCATTGATCAAATAGCTAATAAGGGTAAAGACGTATATTCTTTTGATTCTTCAGCCCGGGAATCCGATGCTAGTCTTGGCGAAATGTTCAAAAGACTAATGTCGAACATGGCTACGATCGACCCCATCACAATAGAGGAAGATGACCAAATGCCAATTTAGGAAGACCCTTGGGTTCATCAACTGAATATGCAGCATGGTGATAGGCTTGAACAAAGGGAACCCCTACCGAGGATCAAGTAATCCAGGTAAATATGGGTGACGAGTATAATTAGAAATCGATATTCATTAGCAATAGTCTCTCACCAAATGAGAAAGAAGAGCTAATTGCCCTCATTAGGGAGTACATTGATGTTTTTGCAAATAGTCTCTCACCAAATGAGAAAGAAGAGCTAATTGCCCTCATTAGGGAGTACATTGATGTTTTTGCATGGAAGTACGAGGATATGCCAGGACTCGATCCAAATGTAGCAGTGTATCACCTCAATATTAAGCCGGATGTCAAACCTATCAAACAACAGCAAAGACGGTTTCGTCCGCAAATTATGGAGGCAATCGAGTCTGAAGTTAAAAAGCTTATCGACTTGGGTTTCATCAGGGAGGAACAACATCCTGAATGGCTCGCCAACATCATCCCGGTACTTAAGAAGAATGGGAAAATCAGGATTTGTATCGATTTTAGAGACCTTAACACCGCCTGCTCGAAAGACAATTTTTCTCTTCCTATCACGGATGTTATCATCGACAATATGTGTGGATTCTAGAGAATGTCCTTCATGGATGGATTTCTGGTTATAATCAGATAAAGACGCATCCAGATGATGAAAAACATACGGCATTCAGAACACCCCTCGGCGTTTTCTGCTACACGGTTATGCCCTTCAGCTTAAAGAATGCAGGTGCCACATATCAGAGAGCCATGTCAAAGAATTTCTAGGAGCATCTCTAGAATACTGTCGAATGCTACATGGATGACCTAGTCGTGAAAAGCCGTGACAAAAATGATCACATCAAATACTTGAAGACGATGTTTGACCTGATGCGAACTCATCAACTGAAGATGAATCCTACCAAATGTTTCCTCAGAATGTCCAGCGACAAATTTATTAGATTCGTCATCACCATCAAGGGTATTCACATCGATCCTAATAAAGTGAAGTCAATTAACGAGTTGAAACCCCCGAGAAACCTTAAAGAGCTCAGAGGGTTACAAGGACGGTTGGCTTATATCCGTCGGTTCATCTCGAACCTTTCGGGGAAATGTCAACCATTCTCCAGGTTCACAAAGAATGACGTATCGTTCATATGGGACGACGCTTGTCAAAAAATGTTTGAGAATATTAAAGAATATCTCTCAAAACCCCATATGCTCGTTGCACAGAAGTCAGGCAAACCGTTCTTGATTTATGTCAAGGCGACGAGCCACTCGTTAAGTACATTACTGGTACAAGACGATGATAACTGTCACGAACAAGCCATATATTACTTAAGCCGGACCCTCATGGGTGCTGAATCTAGGTATCCAATGATTGAAAGGGAGTGTCTCGCCTTGGTGTTCGTGATTCAAAAGATGCTGCACTACTTGGTCGGACAGACTATTTACGTCATTTCCAATATTAACCCAGTCTGGGTGTTCGTGATGCAGCCAGCTTTCATAAATTAACGGTTAGCAAAATGGGCACTGCTTAACCCAGTCTGGGTGTTCGTGATGCAGCCAGCTTTCATAAATTAACGGTTAGCAAAATGGGCACTGCTCCTGTCCTAATATGACCTACACTTTAAACAACAGAAGTCAGTCAAAGGACAAGCTATTTGTGATCTCCTAGCAGCTAACCTAACTACGGATACCGTCGAGGTATATGACGATTTACCAGATGAGACTCATGAAGCCAACGTAACCTCCCATCAATAGGTGTGGCATTTGTACTTCGACGGTGCTTCTCGAGCAACTAATGTAGCAAGTGCTCCTAGATGTTCTAAGATCTCCTCCAGAGTTGGAGTTGTCTTAGTTTCCACAGGAAAACATGTGATGCCTTGAGCCTACTCTCTAATCGAGCCGTGCTAGAATAATGTAGTTGAATATAACACGCTACTCATCGGACTTAGTTTCGCTAAAGAACTGGGGGTTGAGTATCTCGAAGCTTTCGGTGACTCCCAACTCAAAGTTAAGCAGTTTCAAAGAGTGTATGAGGTCAGGAATCAGGATTTGATACCATACTATAAGCTGGCCGTCGAGATAGCAGAATCATTCGAAGGATTCTTCATTGAGTACATTCCGCATCTACAGAACGTATACGCCGATGCACTAGCAGCATTAGCAGTGTCCCTGACGCAGCCTCCCGAAATGGAACAATTCGTTACGGTAAGAACTCATCAACTCTTCGTACTAATCTACAATATAGACAACGAAGAGGAGGATACTAAAGAAGTGCATTCAACACAAGTTGAGTTCGAGCCACGAGATTGGCGTTTTCCTATCATCGATTATGTCTTACACGAGATTTTACCGAAAGACATGAAGGAAAGGGACTCAATCAGATGGAGAGCACCAAGGTTCTACTATAACACAGTGAGTGAAACGCTATATCATCGGTGGTTTGCTACTACATTGCCTATTGACTAAAGAAGCTGAAGAGGTCCTTAGAGAAGCACACGAAGGAGTTTGTGGCGTGCACCAACCTGTCCCTAAACTTTATGACCGCAATAGAAGAATGGGATATTTCTTGCCCACCATGATAAATGACGCAGTCGCGTATGCCTAGAAGTGTCACACGTGTCAAATACACGCGAATTATATGCACCAACCCCCAGAGCATTTGCACCCTTCAGCTACGTCATAGCCTTTCGAAACTTAGGGAATGGACGTTGTTCGTCCTATTTTTCCCCCGTCCATCAAAGGCGACTGGTTCATCTTAGTGATTACCGATTACTTCTCTAAATGGGCTGAAACGATTCCGCTTAAAGAAGTAAAGTCGAGCAACGTGATTGCCTTCATCAAGCACCATATTATCTACCGATATGGTGTCCCAAGGCGAATCAAACATGAAAATGGGCCCCTATTTGTCAGTAACGCCTTCATTAAGTTTTGCAAGAAGTTTAAGATTCAAGACGTCTCGTCGAAAATTTACAATCCCACAACGAACGGATTGGCGGAGGCCTTTAACAAGACTATCATAAAGCTTTTATCAAAACTCATGAAGACTAATAAACGAGATTGGAATGATAAGCTTGGCGAAATTCTATGGGCCTATCGTACCACGGTCCGCACGCCGACGGGAGCGACTCTATATTCTTTGGTATACGGGTGTGAAGCCGTTCTTCCGTTAGAAATCCAAATTCCATCTCTTCGGATCACTCTTGCAACAGAGTTAACAACCGAAGAACAGCATCAGAAACATCTTGAAGAACTCGAGATACTCGATGAAAAGTGCTTAGAAGCTCAACAGCACATCGAGTTCTACCAAGCCAGAATTTCCTAAGATTTTGATAGAAAAGTTCGACAACAGAGTTTTAAATAAGGAGACTTGGTCTTAGCCATCCGACTACTAATGATCCTTAATGCCAAGAAGAAAGGCAAATTTGAACCTAAATGGGAGGGGCCGTTTATAGTAGAGATAGTCTACTCAAATAGTGCATATCACCTTATTACCAAGGAAGGCGCCTGTCTCAAGATACCGATAAACGGGAGGTTCCTAAAAAAGTACTACCCTTAGTTCATTCGGGATAACCCATGTAATGGGAAGTTCCCGGAAGAATATCACAAGGGGTATTCTTAGGGATAACCCGATAATTACAAAAGGGATAAGCAAGAAGTCCCCATATGGAATCTGAATGTCCTCATTGATGTAATGTATCTCATTACTGAGATTAAATTCACCAACTTTCGTGAATAGTTTTGTTGAGACGAGATTCGATCATTTTGACAAATCAATCTTCCCTCACGAAACCCCCACTAGTGTTTGACAATTCATAATCTTCCACCACTTCCATCGAGTGGCTAGTACAAGTCGGTATTTTCACTGCTATCTGTATTCCACTCCTACTGCTTTCTTGATCAAACCTATAAAAGTTAGGGCCAAGGCCAGAATCCCCTCTCGATTCCATCCATGAATGAGAGGTCCACTTTCAATTCGGGCAATCAAACCTATAAAAGTTACAATTGTCTCCAACCCACTCGGTCAAACCTATAAAAGTTAGGGCCGAAGTCCGAATCTTACTTCGATAAACGAAGAGTTATTTTTAGTTTAAGCAACCAATCCTATAAAAGTTAGGGTTGCTTAAATCTTTCTGATTCTCAGAGTGGAGATCCCACTCTTAGTTTCTCCTTTTCGGATTCTTAGAGTGGAGATCCCACCTTGCGTTTCCTCTGCAACTAGAGACAGAATATAAAATTCTTCCTCTTTAGTTTTGGGAGATAGAATGTAAAATTCTTCCTCTTCTACTGGGGTCCATCTTTACCCTAAAAGAAGACCTAAAGATAGAATATAAAATTCTTCCTCTTCAGTTTTGGGAGATAGAATATAAAATTCTTCCTCTCCCGCTCTAGGTTTGTCTTTACCTTAAGAAGACCTGGAGATAGAATATAAAATTCTTCCTCTCCAGTACCGGGTTTGTCTTTACCCCAACAAAGGACACAATTCTCAACTCCAAATCCATGCACCTCATGCACGGGGGATTTAATCTCGACCCCTAAGTAGAGATAAATCAATGCCTAACACGCGTTACCGGTTTAGTCTTTCACCGATTGAAAAAGACACCAGAAATCCAAGTCTGGAGAATTTTATCCTGAAGCCTAAGTAGGGATAAGTCAACGCCTAATACGCGTTATCGATTTAGTCTTTCACCGATTGAAAAAGATACCAGAATCTAATTCTAGGGACTGTTATCCTGAATCCTAAGTAAGGATGTGTCGGCGCCTAACACGCGTTGCGGGTAGTCTATTCTCGTGACAAAGACAAAGTCTATATAATCAATATCATAGCGTCAAGCCTAAGAGAATTCATTCTTTTAGCATAACGTTATATGCAGAATGGATTTAGACAACCCGCATGCTAGCCTAACTCAAACGGTAGTCGGTAAAGACATATCAAATCCGTTGATGGCTGAGGGTTTGCCAAAAATCCTATAAGTTTTGTGGTTGATTATTCCAAAAAGAATGAGACATTATACTAAAAGAGACATAATGAATGAAAAAAAACA
This sequence comes from Asparagus officinalis, assembly GCF_001876935.1. Taxonomy (NCBI): domain Eukaryota; kingdom Viridiplantae; phylum Streptophyta; class Magnoliopsida; order Asparagales; family Asparagaceae; genus Asparagus; species Asparagus officinalis. The sequence goes on along the minus strand of NC_033799.1, from coordinate 19,436,851 downwards.
AATATTTTCTATTAATGAATATTGAATTTGCAGGTACAAAAGTCAAAGTCAATTTACATGAAGCTTATGGCTAAGAACTTGTTGCTCTAACTTAGACAATTCTACAGTATAAGCTTGTTCAAGCTCGCTCTGTAGGGTAGTCCTCATAGAGTCCTCATCAGCAGCCAATACCTTCGTAGCTTCCGCTTTCATCGTGGCCAACTTCTCTTTGGTGAGAGCCAATTGCTTGGACATTTCTTCTCGAACGCGCTCCACATGTACCTTCATCATCTTCAAAGTAGCCTGAGCATCCTTCGCCGCTTTTAGCTCTAGCTCTAGTCGGGCTATTGTGGCTTCACCTGACGCAAGAGAAGAATCAATGTTGCGAAGAGATGCCGACTTGCCAGCACAAGCCGCTTCCATTTGGTGAACGAGACCCTCTTCTTCCCGAATCTTAGAGTCAGCAGATGCTTGAGCTTCGTGCCATGCTTGTAACTTGGCTTCCATCTGAGTAGCCACATATGAAGAAACTCCAGCTATCTAAAATTCCTTCAGCTTTTTAAGCTCACGCTCGAGGCGAACCAAGTCTGCGGTGATAGCGTCCGCCAGATCTGAATACCCTTGACTCCTTAGAAAGGTCACTTGATGATCAAGATATGACTTGAAGAGGTCAATGGAGAGCCCGTTGCGAAGAAGATTATCAACCATCTCGTTCACAAATGAGAAGAAAGCACGAACTTCCATGCATAGGAGGATTTTATCTTGGTCATTATTAGATAGCAGCGCCATGACGATATCATAAAGCTAGGCTGAGAGCCCTGAAAGGAAGAGTAACTACTTAGGAATTTTAGTCCGAGTAGTTTCAAGATAAATGTTGGAACAAAGCTCACCAATGGCGACTGAAGGCTCTTCAATTTGATGCTCTGCACTTGTCACTGCTTGCTTGGCTACATAAATCATTAGAGTTATTGCGGATGTAGTAGTCATGGATGTACCGACTTCTTCAGTTGGTATTGCGACCTGTTCAATATGACTGATCCCCGCAGCTGCAGTAGTCATCTTAGTCTCCTTTTCGGATTCTTAGAGTGGAGATCCCACCTTGCGTTTCCTCTGCAACTAGAGACAGAATATAAAATTCTTCCTCTTTAGTTTTGGGAGATAGAATGTAAAATTCTTCCTCTTCTACTGGGGTCCATCTTTACCCTAAAAGAAGACCTAAAGATAGAATATAAAATTCTTCCTCTTCAGTTTTGGGAGATAGAATATAAAATTCTTCCTCTCCCGCTCTAGGTTTGTCTTTACCTTAAGAAGACCTGGAGATAGAATATAAAATTCTTCCTCTCCAGTACCGGGTTTGTCTTTACCCCAACAAAGGACACAATTATCAACTCCAAATCCATGCACCTCATGCACGGGGGATTTAATCTCGACCCCTAAGTAGAGATAAATCAATGCCTAACACGCGTTGCCGGTTTAGTCTTTCACCGATTGAAAAAGACACCAGAATCTAATTCTGGGGACTGTTATCCTGAATCCTAAGTAAGGATGTGTCGGCGCCTAACACGCGTTGCGGGTAGTCTATTCTCGTGACAAAGACAAAGTCTATATAATCAATATCATAGCGTCAAGCCTAAGAGAATTCATTCTTTTAGCATAACGTTATATGCAGAATGGATTTAGACAACCCGCATGCTAGCCTAACACGCGTTGCGGGTAGTCTATTCTCGTGACAAAGACAAAGTCTATATAATCAATATCATAGCGTCAAGCCTAAGAGAATTCATTCTTTTAGCATAACGTTATATGCAGAATGGATTTAGACAACCCGCATGCTAGCCTAACTCAAACGGTAGTCGGTAAAGACATATCAAATCCGTTGATGGCTGAGGGTTTGCCAAAAATCCAATAATATATCAAATCCGATTGAAAAAAGACATATCAAATCCGTTGATGGCTGAGGGTTTGCCAAAGAGACATAATGAATGAAAAAAAACAAATATTTTCTATTAATGAATATTGAGTTTGCAGGTACAAAAGTCAAAGTCAATTTACATGAAGCTTATGGCTAAGAACTTGTTGCTCTAACTTAGACAATTCTACAGTATAAGCTTGTTCAAGCTCGCTCTGTAGGGTAGTCCTCATAGAGTCCTCATCAGCAGCCAATACCTTCGTAGCTTCCGCTTTCATCGTGGCCAACTTCTCTTTGGTGAGAGCCAATTGCTTGGACATTTCTTCTCGAACGCGCTCCACATGTACCTTCATCATCTTCAAAGTAGCCTGAGCATCCTTCGCCGCTTTTAGCTCTAGCTCTAGTCGGGCTATTGTGGCTTCACCTGACGCAAGAGAAGAATCAATGTTGCGAAGAGATGCCGACTTGCCAGCACAAGCCGCTTCCATTTGGTGAACGAGACCAACTTCTTCCCGAATCTTAGAGTCAGCAGATGTTGAGCTTCGTACCATGCTTGTAACTTGGCTTCCATCTGAGCAGCCACATATGAAGAAACTCCAGCTGTCTAAAATTCCTTCAGCTTTTCAAGCTCACGCTCGAGGCGAACCAAGTCTACGGTGATAGCGTCCGCCAGATCTGAATACCCTTGACTCCTTAGAAAGGTCACTTGATGATCAAGATATGACTTGAAGAGGTCAATGGAGAGCCCGTTGCGAAGAAGATTATCAACCATCTCGTTCACAAATGAGAAGAAAGCACGAACTTCCATGCATAGGAGGATTTTATCTTGGTCCTTATTAGATAGCAGCGCCATGACGATATCATAAAGCTGGGCTGAGAGCCCTGAAAGGAAGAGTAACTATTTAGGAATTTTAGTCCGAGTAGTTTCATGATAAATGTCGGAACAAAGCTCACCAATGGCAACTGAAGGCTCTTCAATTTGATGCTCTGCACTTGTCACTGCTTGCTTGGCTACATAAATCATTAGAGTTAGGCTCTTCAATTTGATGCTCTGCACTTGTCACTGCTTGCTTGGCTACATAAATCATTAGAGTTATTGCGGATGTAGTAGTCATGGATGTACCGACTTCTTTAGTTGGTATTACGACCTGTTCAATATGACTGATCCCTGTAGCTGCAGTAGTCATCTTAGTCGGCGGGATTCTGAGCTGAGTTTGAGCGAATGAAGACTAAGTTTCTATAATAGTTCCTACCAACAGCAAGAAATCAAGACCCTCAAGATCGTCAGATATCCCAACAATAGTAGCTGTATCAGTCTCAACGACTGGTCCTACAAGCATAACTCCCCTACGGTTAAGTAAGACTGATAAGGGAATAACTTTCACAAAGGGATAAAATTCATACCTACAGAGGAACCAACCTCGATGACCGGTTCAACAGCCTCGATGACCGGTTCAACAGCCTCGATGACCGGTTCAACAGCCTCGATGACCGGTTCAACCGCTTCGATGATCGGTTCGATAGGCTAATGACGACTTTATTCTGACAACATGTCATCGAGCAGTCTGTCACCAGGTCCCGAAGGGTCTTGTATGGGATCAGATGGAGATACGTCGACTGCATTGTGAAGGGTTTCTTTATCACTTGGGCCTTCCATCGAAACATCTGTAGAAAGGTCTAAGTGTTAAGACATGAGATGGGAAGTTGAAAATTGATGATGAATGGGAACTAAAGTTACCTCCAGTAGTAATGGTAGGCTCTGCCATCCCGACATCGGCAATGGCCTCTTGTAGTTTTTCTAAAAGATCCAGAAGCATATAAGCAATTAGAGGAGGGATGAACTCTGAGTCGTTTAATGCTCGAAATTGCCACCTGAAAGGTGTACTACCGGTAATAGATGTACCTAGGCTAGCAATCATTGTGGACAAATTAGATCCTATAATGACACCTTCACTGGTTTCAAGGGCCACATCTGTTTCACCACCCACCTGATCCTCAGCCATAGCCTCATCTGCTCGCGGCATGAAGCTGGATCCTCTAAAAAAGTCTAAGTCAGGAGAAGGAGGGTTGTACATCGTTGCGTCTTCTTCATGACCCCCTAGAATATAAAATTTGCTAAGTCTAAAACTTGGTAGATGAAAAGACTAAAAAGATGACAAGAGTTGAAACATTACCTTCCCCACCATTGGGCGCATCGTCGGCCACCTCCGCTTGAGAAGCCTAGGGTTTAGCGTGTCGCTTGATGGTCAACTTCAGTCGTTTCGTAGGTCCGACCTCTTTAAGATCCATAGGTTTGTTCTGTATTGATGTAGCACGCGACTCGACATGCAATCCAGCTTGAGTTGTGGCTCGAGATCGAGGATGAGTGACAAGGCTACTTCTCCCCTTTTCTCCCTCAGAACCTACATCTGAAAGTTCAACCATCATTCTATTATGAGTGGGCAAAATTCTCCATTTCTTTCCAGCTTTAAGTCAACGAGCTCGATCAGCGATCGATAGATCCCATAGCTCTTTATAAAAGACTCAGACAAACCTGCTACATGTTCCTCGAAGACGCTGTTGACCTCTATAGCACCACCAGCAGTGACTTCATCCTCTTTGGAAGTCTCATCGTCAGAAGCAAACGATTCCTCTTCTACTTCCTCCATCTTTTGCTTGCCTTTGCCTGAGGGACCAGCGAGCTTATTGTCGTGTTTCCTTCATTCCTGTAGATTTTCTCGGACCATCCTCTCAGTAATACATGATGCAGCTTTAGCCATCAACTCCTTAATTAGTCTTAGTGGAACGGACTCGTTAGCTGCCATAATCAATTTGCAACATAAATATGTGAGCTCTTAGTGGCGGTCAGTATTCAACTTAGCACCAGTACAGCTCATCATATTCCACAGCCAAGCTCGAACGCCATCCACTAGTTCGCCATGAGTTTGAAACCGATATTTTGGATTCTCGACGTATAACTGGTCGTATCCAAATTGACGAGCAAACCAGCATGGCAGATAAGGCTCTAAATAGCAGCGTTCCTTCACTCGAAAAATGAGATGGCATGGCCTTATGTTCATGAGCAATCTAAAACAGCCAACATCAAGAGAAGTCCGATTTGTTCCGGGCGCTTCTATATCGGCAAGCAATACACCATATTTGCTGGAAAATCGAGGGAAGCATTGATTGATCACCCAACCCTTGTGCATATGCAAACTTTTCCTAACTTTTGAAATGTCCCGAACTTTCCATTTGTAGGCCTCGAGTAGTCGCAGCAAAGGAATAGATAGATCTGCATCATTGGGGGTGCCATCAGATCAGGGCGATGAAGAACTAGCCACCCCATCAGATAGGTGTAAGGAAGCTCCGCTTTTGCCATAGGGATCTTATCAGATGGAGTATCCTCTGCCTGAGTAAAAGCCGTGACCACTTGGCGAAGCCCACGATGGATATCGGCGACCATCGCGGGCAAAAGAGATGGGCTTTATCCGTAGGCAAGCTGAACGACGGGAAATAACACCTCTATCGGCAAAGCATCGGAGGCTTGATACGACACCATGCACTTCTTCAACCAAAGTGCAATAAAACCAGCCAACAAAGTTTTGGGGTGGATGGACTTCTAGGCATACCATAAAAAAAGTTTTAAATTTAGTCCCCGTAGGAAATCTACCTTGAGGACTCGTGATGGTGTAGGAGCGGGCACCGCACTTCTTAATCAGTTCATTAATCTTCGAGGGAGTTAGCAATTGCAACTCACAAACCGCCTCGTCAAGTTTTCCCAGGTTCCTAAATAAATAGCTAGAGAACTGTTTCATGCTTATTTAAAGAGACTTCTTTCTCGCATTTGGACTGGTGCTAGCTAACGCTATCTAGTAATGACACGTAAGTTCCCATAATGTGTCATAACAAGCAGGTTTATAGGTTTTCAAGTTAAGTAGCTCCCGGTTAGAGGGAAAATATACCCGATACGACATATTTCCCATTCATGGTCCAGAGACTTTGTGCATCTCATGGAAAGGTAGTCCTAATTCTCTGTTCCGGGTAAGAAAAATATTAGTATCTGAATTGTATAGCTCTATTAATCCAGTGAAGTTAAGAACATTCACCGGCAATCCGTCTTGGATAGAACGAATAGCTTCATACGATCCTATCGCCTTCAATTCAGCGCCCCAATGGTGGAGAACATAACCTGTCATCCTGCCCCACCATGATTTATCTGATGAATGAGACCAGCCATGACATCTGTAATTTTCGACAGGTAGCTCTCGCCCTAGCTTGGCGAGGTGATTCTTCACCGTACGAGCCACTATAGGTAACTCCCCTTTAGGAGGGTCCTCTAACCCCATCACACCGGGGTGTAATCCTATGATGTGTTTTCTACCACTGGAACCCGGGAGTGAATGGCTGGTGACGTATCCGCAAGGAATGTTGGGGTGCTCTTCTGTCAGAGTCCATGACATCTACCGCGTCACCGCTTGCCTCTGCTATTCTGTTAGTGAATGATGATGAGGAAACGGAGAAGGTATAAACAAGTTGTGCCATCCCTATATAACCATCGCTCATCTTCAAGAGTTATGGTGGTTGGATCTGTCACCAAATCCCTGAACATGTAATTAGTCTTCCTTAGAGGATGAGTAGGATCTGTATCTTCTGCGAACGACACGTCAGTAATTAGCTAGCGCGTGATGCGGCAATCCCCTTCCCTTACCAGCTTAAAGAGTTTATCCGGGAGATCCGAAGCAAACTGAGAGGTGGACGGAATCAATGCCGAATCATCAACAGCAGTTCGATGTTGATAAACAGTTCGAAGCTAAGCTTCATTCTAGCTTCAGTTCATCAATTTCAAGGCTAACAAAGCTTAAGGCTCAATAAATTAAAGTAAAAGGTGGTGGTCATACAAGTCAAGAATTAAAGCATCTATATTTCTCCTAAATCGAGAATTCGATTCAGTTCTCATACACAACCAAGTTCAGGGAATCCCCTCACAAGTCAAGGAATATCGACTACTTTAGAAGTCTACAAAATCTACTAAAAATTCGAGAGCATGAGTATCGATTCAAATCTCAAGTATGAACATGGACAACAATCAAAGGCCTCGGCTATGCGTAGGTTCGAGAACTACGGATCCAATCATCAACATCAACCAAGAGTTAAAAAATTTTGGCCATGCATATTTCGAGAACTAAAGATTCAAATTATTAATCATCAACCAAGATTTCAAAAATTTCGGCCATCATTTGAAGCCCAAACCCAAATTTCAGTTTTCCCTTAAGATTGAAGACCTAGGGCTTCAGTTATCAAGTCATGCACACAACCAAAGCCAAGAAATTCGGCCACCATCAAAGACCAAGATCAGATTTTGGTTTTTTCCTAAATTCAAGAACTAGGGTTTCAACTATTAAGTCAAAACTCAAAGATTCGGCCAAATTGAAGTGAGGACATTGAAGCTTACCTAGATTCAAAGAAGAATCGAGGAGAACTCAAAGATTCGGCCAAATTGAAGTGAGGACATTGAAGCTTACCTAGATTCAAAGAAGAATCGAGGACGAGGAGAAGCCCATCGATGCTCAGACCCAAGCCAAAAAATCCCAGAACCTTAGTGTGTCTTGATTGCAGATTTGAAGAAGTGGAGGGATTTAAAGGAGAAGAGAAAAAGGGATTTAAAGGATTTGAGGGAGCTAGGATCTTGTTTCGAACTCTTGAAGAAGAAGAAGTCTAGAAGAGGCCGAACTTGGGGAGAGTAAGTCAGCTAGGAGGAGTTTTTCTTCTCTGAAGTTGGTAAAACAAAATGAAAATGAAGAAGGAAGATAGAAATTAGGATTTAAATCCCCAAAGAATCCCCCGACCCGCTTTTGTGCGGGTCAGATTGCCGCCCGACCCGTGTTTTCGTGGGCCGGATCGATCTGACCCGCGTTCGCGCGGGTCGGATTTACCTAACCAGTGTTCGCATGGGTCGGATCAATCTGACCCGTGCTCGCACAGGTTAGATCCACCTGACCCGCGTTCGCGTGGGTCGGGTATGATCCGGTGGTCGTTTTCATTGTATTCTCGTCTGCTCTTGCCCACTTTTGAAATATTCAGGACCCAATTTCATATTTCCCGGTAGCTTCGCGGCATTTTTGCCCACTTTCGAGATATTCGGGACCTACGTAAACTCCAAGGGGTATATGAGTCTAAACTGTTTCCTACTATTTGACGGGAAGTTCTTGAAGAATATTACGTGTAATATTCTTAAGGATAACCCGATGACCACCGACGGGTATTCCCGAAACTCCCATGAGTATAAGAGTATAAACTGGTCCTCCTCAGGTCAACGCGTTGCGATGAAAGTCAACGCCGATCGATACGAAACCCTAAGGTCAACGCGTAGCCCTAGGTCAATGTCGGTCAATGCGTTGTGACATAGATAATTTGTTCAAAGTCAACTCAATGACACGAGCCAAAATTAACTCATCAATTTCAATTCGAGACTTCAACAACGGTCAGACGATAAATGCAGCACCGGAAGAATTTCAGCTCTTCGACAAAATACTGAGTGGACTAAAATGTGGAGAAGTCAAGAACTAAAACCAGTTGTAGGTCCTTCTCTTCGACAAAATACTGAGTGGACTAAAATGTGGAGAAGTCAAGAACTAAAACCAGTTGTAGGTCCTTTGACACCGATTGAAGGTGGAGGTCTATCATATCCAAAGCATTTCAGACTCCTCTATAAAAGAATGAGGCTGAAACACTTTGGAGGGGGTATCTGTAGGCGTCTAAAATTACCTATGAGAGCCCGCACGCAGCTCGAAGCAAAAAGTGGATGAGTTAAGAAGGCCCTTACCCAATTGCCTCACGCACGTCGATCAACACGCGCACACCAGTTAGCTCGTGCGTGTCGGTCAACACGCACACGTCAATCAGCTCGCGCGCGTCGGTGAACACACACACGTCTGTCACCTCGTGCGCGTCGGTCAACACGCGCATGTTAGTTAGCTCGTGTATGTTGGTCAACACGTGCATGTCAATCAACTTGTGCACATCGGTCAACACGCTCATGTCAATCAGCTCATGCACATCGGTCAACACGCGTACTCCAGTTAGCTCGTGCTCGTCGGTCAACACGCGCACGTCAATCAGCTCATGCGCGTTGGTCAACATGCGCATGTCAGTCACCTCGTGCTGGTCGGTCGACATGCTCACGTTAATCAGCTCGCGTGCGTCGGTCAACACGCGCACGTCAGTCACCTCGCACGCGTCGGTCAACATGCACATGTTAGTTAGCTCATGTGCGTCAGTCAACACGCACACGTCAATCAACTCACGCACGTCAGTCAACATGTTTACATCAATCAACTTACGCACGTAGGTCAACATGCGCACGCCAGTCAGCTCGCATTCATCAATCAGCCTCAGCAAAGCGTACAAATCAATGAAACATCGAAATGCAAAAAGAGAGAGAAAGAGTATCAACTTTTGTGGGGGTGCGGGTCGCCACCTGGTGACCCGCGTGCGTGTGGTTCAGCAAGAGGTGAACCGCGGCCGTGTGGTTCACCAAGAGGTGAACCATGGCCACGCGGTTCACCCATGGGTGAACTACGGCGGCGCGGGTCAGCACGAACTGTTTCGTGCAGGTTTGACCCAAAAACACGTTTTGACGGTTTTCAACGAGTTTTCTCAGAATATATCTATTCCAGGGGTTCCCAACTGACTTGATATCATCCACAAACATGGTTAGGCCATTATTAACTGAAGATAGGGCAAAATCGCTCATTCTCATCTGAATACCCATATCTGAAGCCCTATAAATATGAGCTTAAGGCCTCCATTTTATGGATCTAGAATTTTATCAAGAGGGCAAGGTGTTGCTGGATTGAGTAGTCAAGGAGCACGAAATTTTAGCGAAGGTTAATCAGATCCCGACGAACTTTAGCATAAAGAGGAAGGCTTTCGGAGGATCTAAACCCCTATCCCCCCGTCCGTTCCTTGATATTAGGCTTAGTCTTAATCTCGAGAAGAGCTACTAATTTCGCTTGGTCAATTTCAGTGCTTCGAGTGAATACTTCCTTGGTGAAGTAGGAGCTCTATCAATTTTCCGGCAACCGGATCTGATTCGCGAAGACCCCACACAAGCAAGAGTTGATAAACAGTTCTTGTGTTTATTTTCTAGATAGTTGTAATCTATATTTTTGTAATTTGAATTCATTGTAAACGATTAACGTTGTAATGGAATCGATAATGAAGACTACTTTCGATGGTACAGACTAAGTCTCATGAGAACAGGAAGCATATAAAGGTTAATTGTCACTTCATTATGAAATGATATTGAGCAAAATGTCATTTCACATGTCAATTTAGACAGATAGGTAACGGTTTCCCTAAAACATTACATTTTTTGGGGTGGGTTGGGGGGAGGAAGGGGAAGGGACAGATAGGTAACGGTTTCCCTAAAACATTACATTTTTTGGGGTGGGTTGGGGGGAGGAAGGGGAAGGGAATTTTTTGCTTAGATTTAACTAGCTAAAAATGACAGGTCTATATGCTCTTCCAGCTTACGAAGTAATGCTAGAATAATAGTTCGTAACTAGACCATTATTGAGACTTAATGTTATTATATTCTATTTGTTATTGAGTGAAAATACCCCTCTCTTGGGCTGTCATCTTTCCCAACATATAGTCAAAATACTGGGGGAGGTGGAATTAGATGTCCTATATAAAACCTTCAAAAACAATACAACATACAAGCAGACCTTTGATATTACATCATATAACCAACAAAAGCAGAAAAAAGAAAAATTATACAAAAGCAGTCATAATAAAGTCTAAAGGGAAGTGCAGTGCACTGTCAGGACTTACTATTTGTACTAGTTCTGCAAGCACCTCCCACACCTGGTCCAGGTCTTCATTGAGACGAGACTCATTTACCTACACATGATGGAGAAGAGATAAAGAATTAAGAAACGAAGAGAGTTACAAAGCAGTGTAATTTAATGAGTCATGTCATTATTAAATATGTAATTTGGAATGAGCCATATTGATGGCACTGTGTCAAAAATGTACAATCAAAGTATTATTACTTTAAAATAATGAGCTTTAAACTTCAAACTAATTTGGGCAAGTTTCAGAATAAACTTGATTAAATGTAAGGGTGACAACTAACCCGACCCGTTTATATTGGGTACGGGTTGAGTTATATGGGTTGGGTCATAAACGGGTCAACCCGAACTGACTCGTTTATTAGATGGGTAAATTAGGGTTGACCCGAACTAACCCATGTAACACAATACCGACCCGTTTAATTCTAAATGGGTTACAAACTCCAAATATGAAGATCATCTTCGTCGTCTTCATCCTCCTCCTTCTCCTCTCACTCCTCTTCCTTCGACCCCCAGTTTCTCACCATGTCCAGCGTCTCCGGCGCGGTCAGTCACGTCTCGACCCTCATCGATAGTGAGCCAACATTTCAACGGTCGAGATCGGTCATGGTTCCATTCGTATAGACGAGATCGGAGGAGGATTAGGGGAAGTCAGAGAATAGGAGGAAATGGGTGCCTAACGTGCTCTGCGACCTGGCGAGCTGCGGGAAGCTAGAGAACCTGTCGTTGTCGAGGAACTACTTCACCTTGATGGGGGAGAGCTGCTGGGATCTGGTCAAGAGCGGAGCTCTAGATCTGAGGACGAACTACGTTGCGGGGTTGAGGGGTCAGAGGTCAGCCTGGGAGTGCGCTGGTTTTTTTCTAAAGCCCAGGTTCTGTCCGGTTTTGACTTTTATGCCGTGCGAGGATCAGAGGGATTGGGGGGTTCGTCGGAGTGAGCTGATAGCAAAAAAGGCAGGGACCGTGGTTTATAATGTTGTGAATAAGTGGCAACCTAATCCTTAATTAGGANAGAGTCTGCTGTTTCCTGAGAAAAATTTTCAAAATCTGGTTTCTGTGTTTTCTCTCTGTTTTTGTGTGTGTTTCACTTCCCAGCTTCAGTACTCTTTCTCTTTGCTATAGGGGCTGTGTAAAGAGAGAGTCTTGCATCTTTTCTTCTGCTGTGTGAGTGAGATCTTGTGTAGATCAACTGTGAGAGAGTGTGATCTGTTGAGATCAAACTGTGTAGTGAGAGAGATCGTGTGGGATCGCTGTGTAGACGAAGTTCCGGCTTCCAAACCGGGTGTGTAGTGGATTTCTCCTCGAGAGTGGGGAGCGGGGACGTAGGCCAGAGGGCCGAACCTCGTTAACACATCGCGCGTCAAGGATAACGATTCCTAACCCTATCTCTTTTACTTTAAATTGCATTACTGTTTTGTGGTTTGCTTGTGTTTGATTTTTATTGCATATTAGAGCCTCTTGACCCGATCTTGTAAACCGAGTGTGTAGAAGTTCCGGCTTCTAAACCGGATTGTGATAGTCGATATCTCCTCGAGGTGAGGAGCGAGGACGTAGGTCGTGATGACCGAACCTCGTAAACATATCGTGTGTTTGTGTTTTGCTTGGGTTATTTCTTATTTGTGCATATTCTTATTGTTCTTATTCATATCTATCTCACTTAATTTTAATTGGCAATTAATTGGGATTAGATTTGCATAAGACCCTAATCACCCCCTTATAGGATCTAACGATTGGTATCAGAGCTTGGTGCTCTTTGATTTAAGGTCTAATCGCCTTGAGTTAAAGATCCAAGTTATCGTATTTGTGCTAATCTAATTTTGATTGCATTTTGCTTCTTGCATATTATCTTTATGGATATGTATGATTCATCTAGTTTAGGACATGCTATTAATATTGCTCATCGTTTGGATATTTTTCCCTATGCTCAATGGCATGTTAGATTCAAACTTTTTGTTCAATCTAAACAATTCGATTTATGAGAAATTATTGAGGATGCCTATGTTGTTCCCATTTTGAAAAAATCCAAATGGTGTGATAATGATAAAAGATTGTTTAATATGAACAAGCTTTTGTTAGAATATTTGATTAATGCTTTTCACTCTTCTTTTTCTAACAAATTTGCTAATTTTGATAGTGCTTACGCCTTATGGAAATTCATTGAAGCACGTGAAGGGGGATTAGAGGCTATTCAACCAGCGTTGGAAAATCCTGCTTTGAGTTCTAAAAAAGCCTCATCTCCATGTACAATTCCACTAGGTGATAACCCTATTGAGATATGCGATAACGATGATATTATTACTTTTGATGAACTTGCTCTTGAGTTTGAAAAGTTACACAATTGCTATATTGATGTAAAGAGTAAGTATGTTAATATGAAATCCTCTCATGAAACACTAGCTACTAAGTTTAATTTTATTGCAAATAAAAATATAATTCTTAAAGAATACAATGAAAATTTGAAAATTAAAAATGCTAGTTTGCTTCATGAAAAACGTGATGCCATGTTAGAAGTAGATAAGTTAAAATCTATGATGAATAATCTTGTTTATCCTACTTCTAGTAGCAATGCTTGTATGCACAATGATGAGTTGAATCAAATGAGAAAATATATATCTACCTTAGATTCAACACTAAACACATGTATTGCCAATAACAAAAATTGACAAGCCTATTCATGATTGTGCATCCCATCAAGCTTCTTCATCACATACACTTGTACACACACATAGTGTAAATCATAAACATGCTCATGTGTACAAATGTGATTATTATGGTCGTTTTGGTCATTTGGCCATGTTCTGTTTTGATTTGAAAAGAAATTCTTGTTTGCAAAATAATTACAAAGGAAAATCTTTTTTTTGCAAATAAACCACGTGCATTTCATTTCGGTCAACGTAAACCATTCAAACCTCTACATTGCACAAATTACAATCGTATGGGTCATGTTTACAATTTTTGCTTTGATTGTATCGGTGCATAAAATACGCCCAAGCGGGTTCATAACCCTAGGGCCTTGGATTTAAATGATAGGGGTCATGTCCCAAATTTTAGTGGTACCAAAATGATTTGGGTACCAAAAAGACTTATATAGTATTTTTTTTAATGATTTGTTTTGTTTTGTTTTGTTTTTGAAAAATTTCTTTTTGGCTTTGAATGACAAATTATTTTCCTTATGTCAAAATAAATTATTTATATGTTTTTTAATAGACAAAATTACTTATATATATCTTATAAATTCCCTCATCTCTTCTGTGATCCGACTCCTCAGTTTTCCCCTCATTCGAAATTTTTCCTAAACTGACGATTTCTCCCACGGTCGCCTGCTTCGATCGACCGCGGCTCTCATTCTCCGTCAATCTCAGTTGGGATTTGCTGGGTAATCTCTTTCTCATCTGTTTATTTTGTTTCCACTCTATCTTAGGGCTTTGCTATCTACTCTAGGGTTTTAATTTCTGTCTAAATTCATATCTATTCAAACCCTAGTTGATCATATCTATAACAATGCCTCCCAAGAAAAGATCCAAGCCTGAATCTGGTTCCTCATCTATTACTGCCTCTCATTATGACGCTAAAGAATTTTTCAGATTCGATTTTATTTCTTATCGGGTTTTGGTTTTTGTTCACAAATCTTTTTATACCCAATTTCATCACCACCATTGATCTTTTCCCTGAGCTAATCCTAGCCCTTCCCTCATCTCTTCTGTGATCCGACTCCTCAGTTTTCCCCTCATTCGAAATTTTTCCTAAACTGACGATTTCTCCCACGGTCGCCTGCTTCGATCGACCGCGGCTCTCATTCTCCGTCAATCTCAGTTGGGATTTGCTGGGTAATCTCTTTCTCATCTGTTTATTTTGTTTCCACTCTATCTTAGGGCTTTGCTATCTACTCTAGGGTTTTAATTTCTGTCTAAATTCATATCTATTCAAACCCTAGTTGATCATATCTATAACAATGCCTCCCAAGAAAAGATCCAAGCCTGAATCTGGTTCCTCATCTATTACTGCCTCTCATTATGAGGATTATCTTTTGTTTAAGCCTCTTGTTAAGAAATATAGGGAGTTGTGCAAACTAAAAATTTTACCCACCAGATATATCAAATTTGATCAATTAGCCATGTATGACACTCATACGATTCTTCATAATGTTGGGTTGGCTAGACTGTTAGATGTGGAACGTAAAGTTCATTATTATCCTCTTCTGGTTTATGCCAACTTATATGTGTCATCCTCTGCTGATGGTCTTCAGACTACTAGTACATCTGTTAAAAATGTTGCAATTTCTTTTTCTGCCAATGAACTTGCGAGGATTCTTAAAATCCCGACGGGTGATGTTGAGCTTATGTCTATTGAACATGATGATCCAGCTGTGAACAACCTCTTGTTTAAACCCGGTTGCACTTATCTGATGAACAATAATTCTCTTAATCCTACTGCTAAACTTATTGCTAGAATTATTGCTTAAAATTTAATTCCTAAAACCGGTAGTTTTGATCATTTTGCTCCTGACAAGATCAATGTTGTATATGCCATTTTTGCTAAAATAAAAGTAGATTGGGCAAACTTTTTTCTCAAAAACATGGCATCTAAGAATTTCAAATTTCTACCCTTTGGCTCCTTCATCACCCTTATCCTTCAACACTTCGGTGTCGATCTCTCACATGAACCCAAAGTTGAACCCAAGAAGGACTTTTTTGATAGAGTCTCTCTCTGTCGTATGCAACTGTTAGACTCTTTATCTGATCCCACTATTCCATCATCTTCCCGTTCACAATCTAGAGCCTCCTCTTCTACTTCAGATATCTGTGCCCGTTTGGATCGCCTTGAGACTCAGGTCTCAACTATTCAGAGGGATGTTAGGACCATTCTTAGTTATCAGCGTCAGTCTCTAGGGATTCCGGATCCATCTTCCAGTTCTGATTCTGAGGAGGGCTCTGATGATGGATCTGCATCTGGCTCTGGCCATGCTTTTGATGGTGATGGTGATGGTGATGGTGATGAGTGATCTAGCTGCTTATTGGAGTTTTATTGGTTTCTATGCTTATGGTGATATTTTATTTTGAGTTGTAGAACTTGATACTTATGTTTATATTTTGAGTTGTAATAACTCTATGTTTGTGTGGAAAACTATGTGACTTTGTGAAACATTTTGTGTATGGTTTGTAGTTTTGTGGAACAAACTATGTTTGTGGAAAACTATGTAGCTTCTGATGTTTAAGTAATGATTTGTGATTTATTGTGTTAGTTTATCTTTTCTTTGAACTATGCATGGTGAAAACATTTTTTCATGCTTTGTTTGTGGAAAATATGTTAGTTTATCTTTTCTTTGAACTATGCATGGTGAAAACATTTTTTCATGCTTTGTTTGTGGAAAATATGTTGCTAATGATGCGCTCTTTGGATTCTAAATGTTTATGGTTGTGTATGAATGATTATTTTTTAGCTCCTATATATGCACTTTATATGTCACTTATGCAAATTGACAGGGGGAGCTTTTGGCCATACACTTGGCTTTTATCTGTGCTTATATGCAGGGGGAGCATTGCTCCTATTTTTATTTTTCCCTTTTTTGATGTTATCAAAGGGGGAGAAAATCCACATATGGTTTATTTTTTGTTGTTTATTTTTTCATGTATGGTTTATTCATGTTGTATACATGATTGGTTTATATGTGGTTTATCAGTATATATTTTCATGTTGTATACATGATTGGTTTATATATGGTTTATCAGTATATATTTCATATTCATGTTCTCTAGTTTTGTGTTTATGTTTCTCTTTACAGGTATTTCAACACACGACAATCAAGCGTTAAAGATTTAAGTTCATATGTGTGGATTTACCTAGCTATAAGTTTAGTTAACTTTCATATATTGTATGTTTATATTTAAGCTCAATATATGTACACTTAACACAATTTTTGACGTTTTCTACCAAATAAATAATTTTTCATCAAACGTCGTTACAATATCTTTTATCTCATGTTTACAGCTCTTTCATACTCTATTATATATATATATATAATATATGCATGATATATATATATATATATATACGTATTTATGAGTCATATCAAAATTTTCATTTGCGTAAAATACAGGTTTTACGAACACTTTTCAAAAATAGTATATTTTTGCAAAAAAAAATTATTTTTCCAAAAATATCTTTTCTAACATGTTCATTTTATCATTTAGAAACTTTCCCCAAAGTTTTATTAATTTTGGATTTGATTTAATATTTTTAATGCATTTTCAAATTTGGCCCAAAAACCTATCAATGCCAAGTATCAGTTTGCGGTCGACCGCCACGGTCGACCGTCGGAAGTTATCTTTCAGAGTTTGGCGTATGAAGTCCAGAGAGTTTCACGGTCGACCGCCGCGGTCGACCGCCAGCCTTAAAACCCTATACTTAGGATTTTTGTGCCTCGTGGTCGACCGCGAGATTTCCACGGTCGACCGCCGATTTAATCATTGGTTTTTAACGGCTATTTTCACAATGGCTCTCTAGGGCTTTTTAGTCTTTTCAAGTTGGTTTTTGGCTGATATTTGAGAGGGTATAAATACCCCTTTGCTGCTCTCTTTTATGTATCCAAGTTTGGTGTTTAACAAAATATTAAGTGTGTTTAAAAGAGCTGTTTAAGCTGATTTCATCAGTCTGCTTCAAGAGAAGTTTTCCTTCAACAAGAAGTGGCTTTCAAATCCTATTGGGATCATCATCTATTGTTCTTCTTGTTTGAGAAGTTTTCTAAACTCTTATATAGCTTACTATTCCATTTTCATTTCATTAGCTATATTTATTGAGTTGTATTATTTTCATTCACTGTTATCACACACCATATTGAGCTTAATATTTTCATACCATATAGTGTGGGTTGTGGGGTGTGATTTAGTGAGTGTGAGCTTCATTGTGTTCTCACTTGTTATTTGAGAACAAACCATTGTATTTAATCTTCATTTGTAAGTATCACTTGTAATACACTTGTACACCGAGAGGAGTGTGAGGCGAGAGACGGGGTCAAATCCAATAGGAGTGGCGTCGGTTGACGAACCTAGGGAGAGGTTGCATCCAAACACTTGAGGAGGAGAACACGGGCTAGGTTCCTACACTTAGTGTGTAAAGTGTGATTGCATAGTGTTTTGTTGTGTGAGAGTTTTCGGTAAACTTGTAAACCGAGTGTGTAGAAAGTTCCGGTTTCCAAATCGGATTGTGATAGTGGATATCTCCTCGAGGTGAGGACCGGGGACGTAGGTCGTGGTGACCGAACCTCGTAAACATATCTTGTGTTTGTGTTTGCTTAGCGTATATTTATTTGTGCATATTCTTATTGTTCGTATTCATATCCATCTCTTGCAATAACATATTGATCAACTTAATTTTAATTGGCAATTAATTGGGATTAGATTAGCATAAGACCCTAATCAACCCCCCTCTAGGGTCTAACAGCAATTCCATTATTATTTATGCACTAACTGGTTGGTGTAGAATAGGCTAATTGATAAAGGTACTGTAGTTCCAAGATAGATGGATAACCTGCAAGTGTATCTACTTATTATCAAGCATGCTCATGATAGTATCTACTTACTATATGAATCACCTTTTGTAAGCTCTTGAAACGTGAAATGGCAAAAAAAACTACATTTCAGTCACCTGAGTCGATTGCAAAACTCATATTAAAGAAAATCCTGAGGCTCTATTAGTTATACACTTTTACTGTTTGTATAGTTGCCTAAATCTTCACGAGGACTGTTTACTAGTAAACTAGTTCAAGTAGTGAACAATGAATACAAGCTGTAGTGTCAAAAAAGTACAGGTAAATAAAGTACTCCTCCCATTAATGAAAGCTGTCCAAGTCATCCACAATGAAAAAACCATATCAAAATTGTTTATGCACTACTTAATTATCCAAAAAAAGATCCATCAAGCTGAAATGAATCAGATAGGTATAACCTTGCAAAGAGAAAAGTAGTAGAAGTAAATAAACATGCCTATGTCACGTAAGGGTTGAAACCTAACCCTAAAGAGGTCACGAACTCAGCTGCAACAGTTGGCTAATCAATATCAGAATATGCAACTTTATGTGCATTGTAGTTTCCAACAGCTCCAGCACACTTGCCCAATATTTACACTTCTGTAAAGGTCTTCCCTACTTCACTTAGTCTGAAAGCAAAATTTGCCATCTCCTTTCCCAAAGTAGTGGGTGAAGCAGGCTACAAAGGGAGTTAGAAGATATCAGAACTAAACCACATAAACCTATTACAAAAGCAAATCATTTATTCCTGTAGCATAACGATGAAAATTATCAATATGATATTTCAGCTGCTTTGAGCAGTCAACTTAGTATATGTCCGCTTCTAATATTGGCCATGTCACGCCCCGGCCTGACGGACCCATTGGTACGGTACAAGCTGTGGGACCCAACTAGTGTAACGTGTTGTTTGGCTCAATCTACTGCCAAAATCGACTAACCGATGTTACACTTAAATAATTTAAGCCACTAAAATTCTCACTCATTTACTGATGTTGGAATAAATAGGAGTGTCACAAACACCCCACCTTACATAAGCGACGTCTTCATCGTGACATCAGAATTGGCGCATCCCGGTATCACTAGGTTATGTGGACTCTAAAGGTGGCTCCTACCGCACTCACGCAATATAGCACTTAGCCCCGCATAGCACTTAGCTCCACACTTCCGACTCGCAACTGCTATGATACAATTTGTCACGTCCCGGGCCGCCGGGCTCATTGGTGCAGTACAAGTCGTGGGACCCACCAAGTGTAATACGTTAGGCTCAACCCACTGCCAAACTCATCTAGTCGTGTTACACTTGAGTCTTGGGCATACCTATTTAAGCAACTTAACTTCTCACTCATTTTCTGATGTAGGACTAAATAAGAAACAAAGACATGATTATATTATTTTTAACCTTCAGATTGAAAAGGTTCCATTCAATTTATTTCATAGCATCAAGCTAAAAACTCATGAAGAAAGGAATGTAGAACATGTCCTGCAAACATATATGAACGAAGATAGACATTATAATCTTTATCAAACCAGTAATTATACATAGCCCCATGTAAAAAATTCCTGAGTTTCAGTATGTAATAATTATTTAACTATTTCTATATATGCCCCCTCCCCCCCCCTGAAAAAAGCTTACTTTTGTATAAAAAAATTTCACCGAAATGATCAGCCAGAAATCTTTGAGTTATTTCAACAAAAAAAAATCCACCACCAGGACATTAGGGAAAAATTCTTAGTGGAATATTACCCTGTGCACCTTAGATTAAGTTTAACTTTTTAAACCCAAGAGTACTTTGTTTTTCTTTGAGTACTCCCACTTCTCTATGTTGTCCTTCTTGTTTTGATGATGTTTAACAAATAATTTACGACTAATATTATTTGTCTAGTATTTGTGTTTATCTATTTATTGTACACAAACAATATGTTGGAGGATGGATGGATTGTGCTATAACAATCATATCAAATGGAGGTTAGCGGAATAATGGTTGAAGCCTCGCTATTCAAAGTTGAAGATCCAAGTTCAAGCTTCATCTGCAAGTATACCAAGTCAAGCTTATTGAAGATCAAGATTGCTTGGGTATATTTAGTTTAGATTTATATTATGTGTGTTCAATACTTTAAGCCCAATATCATATACGCACACATTTTATTTTTGGTTTCTAGGTATATATAGTTTTATATATACATACAAGTTTTTAGTTTCTATGTGTATATATATAGTTATATATATATACATAAATGTTTTTGGGTTTCCATGTTTATAAATATGAATTTCATATTTATTATTATGTTTTAGAAAATATTACATAGAATATGCATATTTGTGAAAATATTGTGTTTCTAGTTTATAAACTTCATAACAATATTTTATATCCTTTATTAAGTCTATAAGAACGTTTAAAAATGTTTGAAAGTTGTGTTTATGTAAAATCATCAAATTTCATGTATATCACATTTTTATGTTTTGGACATACTTGCAAAATACATGAGTTTTCACAAATAGAAAATTTGATTTGAGAAATTATTTTTCTAACATGTTTATTATCATGTTTAAAAATATTTTCCAAAGTTTCATCATTTTTATAGTTGGTTTACTATGTTAAATTGATTTTAGAAAACCAAGTGTTTTAGCAGTTTTCAGAACTATAATATCTGTATTCAAATATTTATTTCTCTCAACTGGGAAGTGATATTTTATAAATTATTTCCCTAACATGTTTATATACATGTTTGGAAACTTTCCTCAAAATTCCATGATTTTTAAAGTTGTTTTACTGTGCCCAATTGATTTTAAAAAATCGTGTTTGTCAGCAGATTTCGGAAACTGTATATCTGTGTTCAAATAATTATTTCTCATAAATGGGAAGTGATATTTAATATATTCTTTCTCTGACATGTCTTTCAACATGTGTAGATACTTCTCTCAAAATTTCATAATTTTTAGATTTGATTTATTATTTTTAATTGATTTTACAAACCCAGATAAGCAAATTTCCATAATGCTGAATTTTGGGGTATTTTGGTCTTTTCACCCTATAACGGCTAGTTTTGATTTTGGGGTGTTTTTGGATGGTTTAAGAGGCTATAAAAAGCCCTCAACTTCTATTGTTTCTTATGGATGTTTAAGAGAAAAGTTTCAAAGAGTTTTTACAAGTTTGTTTAAGGGTTTCAAGTTTGTTTCAAGTTTCAAGTTTGTGAAGAAATTTTCACAAGAGCTAGAGGAGATCTTCCATCAGTGTTTGAGCATTCAACTCTTCTCCTTCTCTCTTGTCATCATAGAGAAGTTTTTCTGAACTCTTATCTAATTTTTTATGTTGCTTGATTTTCATATCCATAAGCTAGAATTTATTTGAGTTTAGATTTACTTTGATTTATACTCATTGTTACACACACCCACTTGAACTTATAGTATTTGCATACATAGTATATTGAGGTTATGAGAGATAGTAACATTGAGTTAAGCCTAATTGAGTTCTCATCTTGTTTAGAGAATAATCATTTGTTGTGTGCCTAATTATGAAGTTCACTTTGTAATACACTTGTACACCGAGTGGAGTGTGTGGTGAGAACGGAGTCAATACTGAGAGGAGTGGCGTCGGTGGCCTGGTGAGAGATGATAATTTTGAGAAATTGAGGAAATCGATACGTGAGGACCAACACTTGAGGTTGTAGCTTGTGTATGTACTTTGTGAGGATTTGTGAGAGTTGTCGGTTGACTTGATAACCGAGTGTATAGAGTTTTCGGTTAGCTAAAAAACTAAGAGTGTAGAGAAGTTCCGACTTCCAAACTGGGTTGTATAGTAAATTCTCCCCAAGAGTGGGGAGCGGGGACGTAGGATGGAAGTTCCGAACCTCGTGAACATATTGCGTGTTTGAGTTTGCACTGGCGCACCTATTCTTATGTTCATATCTTATATCGTCATTGCCTATGGCTTGTTGTTTATCCTTTCCACTATCTTGTTTAGTTTGTTTCTCCCTTGTGATAGTTTATATATCCTTGCATATACCATATAGATATCCCATTGCTAGGATATATCATCTTGTGTATATTGCTTATTCTTGCTTATAATTAGTTGTCTATCATACTTGCAAGAATATAGTTGTTAATAAGTTTTAATTGGTATAAAATCGGATTAGATTAGCATAAAACCCTAATCACCCCCCTCTAGAGTCTAACAATTGGTATCAGAGCTTAATGCTCTTTGATTTAAGGACTAATCGCCTTGAGTTAAAGATCCAAGTTATCTTTTTTTGCTAATCCAATTTTTGATTTTATTTGTATCTTGCTTGCTCTATTATATATATATTATGGATATGCACAGTGCACCTAGTTTAGGTTATGCCATCAAAATTGCTCCTAGATTAGATAGTTTCCCCTATGCCCAATGGTGTGTTAGATTCAAATTTTTTGTTCGATCTAGACATTTTGATTTGTGGGAAATTATAGACGATGCTTATATTGTGCCCACTTCGGAGAAATCCAAGTGGAATAAAAATGATCATCGAATGTTTACTATGAACAAGATTTTGTTAGAATATTTGCTAAATGTTTTTGGTTCATCTATGCCTAATAAGTTTGTTCATTTTGATAGTGCTTACACCTTATGGAAACTTATTGAAGTACATCAAGGGGACTTAGAGGCGATTCGACAAACTTTGGAGGATCCCGCTTCAAGTTCAAAAGGAGCATCATGCACACGAGCACTAGGCGATTAATGCATGCCTACACTAAATTTCATAATAATTTTATTGATTTAAAAACCAAGCATGTTAATTTAAAATCCGATCATGAGAAGCTAGCTTCCAAATTTGATGTCATTGCAAAAGAAAATTCCATGCTTAAATAAAACAATGACTTATTAAATTTAAAAAATGAAAAATTGACCTCATCCATTTCTAGCTTAACTCATGAAAAAAGATAATGCCATATTAGAAGTAGACAACATAAAAATTGATACTGCTTCCTTTATGAATGACTATATATGTTCTACTTCTAATGTTAATGCTAATATGCCTAATGATGAGTTGAACAATGTTAAAAACCATATTTCTTCTTTAGATTCAACTCTAACTACATGCATTAACAACCATAAGAAGCTTATGAATATGTATGTCAAGACTAAGTCAAAATCATCCACTCATTATGCACACATATATAGCAAAACTAATAAGTGTTCTATTTGCGGCCATAAAGGTCATTTAGCTAAGTTTTACTATGATGCACATAAATATACGAATACTAATTCTCCTTGTGCATCTCATGTAGCTTCATCATCTTGTACACTTACACATTCACATGCTCTTTCTCACAAAGTTCATCATAAGCATGCTAGTGTCTTCAAGTGTGATCATTGTGGTCGTTTTGGTCATTTGGCTGAATATTGTTTTGATTTGAAACGAAAATCTAGTTTGCCAAATGCTTCTTATAGACCACACGTTTTTAAATGTGATGTTTGTGGTAGGTTTGGACATCTTGCTAAATTTTGTTATGATATATAAAAAGCTTTTAAATTGCAATATGTTTCAAATAGACCATAGTTTAAGAATGTTTCTCATTTGTAAAATAAATCTTTATGTGCAAATGTTTCCCGTGCACGAGCTTATGATCCACAAAAACAAACGGATCTCTTTCATTGCAAAAATTGCAATCGGAAGGGTCATTTGCAATATTATTGTTATGACCGTGTTAGTGCACCACATGTGCCTAAGAGGGTTCATAACCCCAGGGCTTTGAGCTTTATTGATAGGGTTCATGTCCCTAAACAATCCGGCACCAAGAATGCTTGGGTACCAAAATGATTTTTTAACCAAGAACTTAGTGTTTTTATTTTTTCCTTTTCTTGGTTTTTTAAAATATGCTTTGGAAATTTTAAATATGAAAACAATTTTTTTGATCAAAATCTTTTGTTTTCATGACTATGGGTTTTAATTTTCTTGAGAGGTTTATATTTATGTAACCCCCTGGGTATATTGGGTGTTTATTCCCAAATTAAATTTACCGAATGACAGAATGATTATATGGGTTGGAACAAGTTTAAGAGCTTGATATATTGTTGCCTCTCTTGAAATTATTTTGTCAAAAATTTTGTTTTGAATTGTTACTTTAAATTCATTATATTTTACTTATATGATGATATTTATATGTTTGTGCTCATGGATCATCTATTTGTGCTTTATAATGTATTCTATGAGTAGTTTGATCAAGTTATACAAAGAAATTTTTGTTTTTTGATCAAACATTATTTTTGGACTCAAATCTTTATTTATGATTTCATTTGAGTGATTTGTTTTTATTTGAAAACTTTTTTCATGGTTCTCATGTTTTCCTCATTCCTTTGTTTTCATAAATTTATTCATACATGGTTTTTTAAAGAGACATTATTTCATAATGACATATCAATATGTGTTCTCATTGTCTTGCTTGTATGTGAGTTATGTTTAGCATATCTTTCATTTATGCTTACTCACATGTTTTTGCCTTAGCATTCATTTCATATATTCTATATGGCATTTTGATAGGGGGAGCAATTCCTATATCTTTCTATACTTGTTTTATACTCACCCATGCTCATATGTAGGGGGAGCATTCGCTCTCTTCATTATTAGTGTTTTTCCCTTTTTGATGTTGTCAAAGGGGGAGAAATATTGTGAGTATAGCCTTTCTTGTTTATATGCATGATAGTTCTAATTTATATATTTATTTCTTTTCATGCATATATATCTCTTTGTATAAATTGTTTGTCATCATCAAAAAGGGGGAGATTGTTGGCCTTCTTATTTTGATGATGTTTAACAAATAATTTACGACTAATATTGTTTGTCTAGTGTTTATGTTTATCTATTTATTATAGACAAACAATATGTTGGAGGATGGATGGATTGCGCCATAACGATCATATCAAATAGAGGTTGGTGGAATAGTGGTTGAAGCCTCGCTATTCAAAGTTGAAGATCTAAGTTCAAGCTTCATCTGCAAGTATACCAAGTCAAGCTTATTGAAGATCAAGATTGCTTGAGTGTATTTAGTTTAGATTTATATTATGTGTGTTCAATACTTTAAGCTTAATATCATATACACACACAATTTAGTTTTGGTTTCTATGTATATTTAGTTTTATATATACGTACAAGTTTTTAGTTTCTATGTGTATATATATAGTTATATATATATACATAAATGTTTTTGGGTTTCCATGTTTATAAATATGAAAATACATGTTTCATATTTATTATTGTGTTTTAGAAAATATTACATAGAATATGCATATTTGTGAAAATTTTGTGTTTCTAGTTTATAGACTTCATAACAAAATTTTATATCCTTTATTAAGTCTATAAGAATGTTTGAAAATGTTTCAAAGTTGTGTTTATGTCAAAACATCAAATTTCATGTATATCATATTTTTCATGTTTTGGACATACTTGTAAAATACATGAGTTTTCACAAATAGAAAATTTAATTTAAGAAATTATTATTCTAACATGTTTATTATCAAGTTTATAAACATTTTCCAAAGTTTCATCAATTTTGGAGTTGGTTTACTGTGTTAAATTGATTTTAGAAAACCAAGTGTTTTAGCAGTTTTCAGAACTGTAATATCTGTGTTCAAATATTTATTTCTCTCACCTGGGAAGTGATATTTTATAAATTTGATATTTTATAAATTCTTTCTCTGACATGTTTATATACATGTTTGGAAACTTATCTTAAAATTCCATAATTTTTGAAATTGTTTTACTGTGCCCAATTGATTTTACAAAATCGTGTATGTCAGCAGATTTCGAAAACTGTATATTTGTGTTCAAATAATTATTTTCCATAAATGGGAAGTGATATTTAATAAATTCTTTCTCTAACATGTCTTTCAACATGTGTAGATATGTCTCTAAAAATTTTATTATTTTGTAGAGTTGATTTACTATTTTTAATTGATTTTACAAACCCAGATACGCAAATTTCCAGAATGCTGAATTTTAGGGTATTTTGGTCTTTTCCCCGCTAGTAACGGTTAGAAACGGCTAGTTTTGATTTTGGAGTGTTTTTGGATGGTTTAAGAGGCTATAAAAAGCCCTCAACTTCTATTATTTCTTATGGATGTTTAAGTAAAATGTTTCAAAAAGTTTTTACAAATTTGTTTAAGGGTTTCAAGTTTGTTTCAAGTTTCAAGTTTGTGAAGAAATTTTCACAAGAGCTAGAGGAGATCATCCATTGGTGTTTGAGTATTCAACTCTTCTCCTTCTCTCTCTTTTCATCATAGAGAAGTTTTTTTGAACTCTTATTCAGTTTTTTATATTGCTTTATTTTCCTATTCATACGCTAGAATTTATTTGAGTTTAGATTTACTTTGATTTATACTCATTGTTACACACACCCACTTGAGCTTATAGTATTTGCATACATAGTATATTAGGGTTGTAAGAGATAGTAACATTGAGTTAAGCCTAATTAAGTTCTCACTTTGTTTAAAGAACAATCATTTGTTGTGTGTCTAATTGTGAAATTCACTTTGTAATACACTTGTACACCGAAAGGAGTGTGTGGTGAGGACGGAGTCGATACCGAGAGGAGTGGCGTCGGTGGCCAACTGAGAGGTGATAATTCCGAGAACTTAAGGGATTCGATATGTGAGGACCAATACTTGAGGTTGTAGCTTGTGTATGTACTTTGTGAGGATTTGTGAGAGTTGTCGGTTGATTTGATAACCGAGTGTATAGAGTTTTCGGTTAGCTAGAAAACTAAGTGTGTATAGAAGTTTCGGCTTCCAAACCGGATTGTGTAGTGGATTCTCCCCGAGAGTGGGGAGCGGGGAAGTAGGACAGATGGTCCAAACCTCGTGAACATATTGTGCGTTTGAGTTTGCATTGACGCACCTAATCTTATGTTCATATCTTATATCGTCATTGCCTATTGCTTGTTGTTTATCCTTTCCACTATCTTGTTTAGTTTGTTTGTCCCTTGTGATAGTTTATATATCCTTGCATATACCATATAGATATCTCATTGCTAGGATATATCATCTTGTGTATATTGCTTATTCTTGCTTATAATTAGTTGTATATCATACTTGCAAGAATATAGTTGTTAATAAGTTTTAATTGGCACAAAATCGGATTAGATTAGCATAAGACCCTAATCATCCCCCCTCTAGGGTCTAACACTCTAATCCTTCTCTAAACATGCTCTTGTCAGTTGCATCCCTTCTTCATTTGGGATAAATTTCATTAAGAATTTAGGATTGCTAAATAAATTAGTTCATGGAAATGAAAAAGAATTTTTCTTTTTCCTTGAAGCATTCTCTGCATTTTCTTAGTCTAATAGCTTCTGATTCTTTTTTTTAAATCAATATATACAATAAACTATGTCCTTCTATGTGTAAACACAAATAAAAGGGAAATATAAGATTTTCAATTATGCTTATATAGCATTAAAGTTTTTGTAGATAACATCTAATCAATAAAAAGTTGGTATTCCGTTATAACAAGAGTTGCCTCTCATCTAGAACTGAAAATACCT